>NW_028248175.1:0-51286 GCF_964263255.1 Lissotriton vulgaris
TGTAGTTCCATGAGTTTTTGGGTCTGGTTCGGGTGTTCCGAACCCGTTCAAATAAGGTTGTCGGAAATAGACGATTCTGGTGTCAGCAGACCGCAAATGACGAGTGTAGTGTGTCTGAGTGTTTTCGCATGAATCGATCAAAGAGAACACTCTGTATTCAAGGATTTAGTTTGAACCCTCGGGTTCCATTTTGTGTATGGCAGCCATTTTGTATGGTTGCCCTCACATAGGCCCTGACTGCGGCCGAACGAGTCCTTGAGACACGTATGCCTTAGCTGACTTCTGAATGACCTGGCCGAACTGACTCCGTGCCCGAGGCTGACCTCGCTGAGCCAGTTCCTTGTTAAGCAGCTGGTCAGATAAAGATCAAAGAGTAGGACGTGCCCGAGTCTATGGTACACTGCTCCCACCTTTCTATCTCACTTCCAATCTATTTCTGCCTTTCCTTTATGACATAATCATTGATTTGGGTTGAGGGTTTTATGATGGGTTTGTCCGGCCTGATCCGACAAGAAATCTGGAATGTGCTTGGTCATTTCTGGTGGGCTGGACAACGGAAAGTGGGATTGTCGTCATACGCTACTTTTAAATTGTCACACTGTCATTGGCCAAATTGTATGAACTCGATGCTAATTTTGAATGTTGCCTGAGGCTTGATTTTTGGCATAAAAGAACACGCTCCGCTCATTGAATTTGTGCAGTCTCTAGCGAACCACCCGTGTGTGCTTTGTAGATCTCTGTTCCTGGTTGCAGCCAATAAACTTTGGTCTTTGACGTCATCAAGAAGTGTCCCATGTCTCTGTTAGCCAAGACAGGGGAACTCAAAGGCATTGGGCGTTCTCCCTGACGCCGCTGGGTTCTAAAACCTGATTTCTTCAGTTGGCGCCCCACGTGGGGCGACTTCAGCGGTACCGGTCCAAGCCCGAAGATCGTGAGGAGCTTCGTGTGAAAATTCTGGAGGAAGGCCTACCACTTCATCGACCCCTGTATGTCGGCGTGGTCCGAAAGTCTTTGCTGTGAGGTTTCCCGCTTTCCGACGGCTACGAAGGACTGCTGCCCTGACTGTCGCCCTGTTTTGGAGCCTTACACGTTTGTAGAGCGAAACGATTGACGGGTCTTCTGGTGACGCCATCGACATTTCAGTTAAGTATGAGTGGAGCGTCTCCTAGTCCTTAGTTTGTTTATGGTATCCCTTTAGTCGATCACTTTGATTTGGTATTCGGAAGGCCCCAAAGCCAAGGGACTCGTGTATTCGCGAGACTATCGTTTTGAGATTTCCCTTGTTGTTTGAAGCTAGACTAGTGAGCAAGATGCCTGGTCTTAACAGACTTGGAAAGATATTTGGTTGTGGTTGTTCTAAGGATTCCCGGTTAGAGGATTCGTGTCCGGTTCCTCCAATTGGAACACCTACATATGAATTATACGTGAAGCATGGTGTGGGCCCTATTAGTTATAATGAGATCTGGGTGAAGTATACGAGGAAAGACGGTGTCCTACAGTGGCCCCGTTACGGTAGTTTTGAAAGTGAGATTTTAGATAATCTTGAAGTGAAATTGTTTAAGAAGAAAGCCCGGCCGGCAATGTTTGACTCTTTCCGCATATGGCGCAAAGAAGCCAAACAGAAAGAAATTAAAATAGCGAAGAAGAATAAACGAGAACGAGGTATGTCAATGGTACAAGCTGCTGTTGCGTTTAGGGATAATGAGGGTAAGCAAGAAAGCGAACAGATGCTTAGAGCAAAGAAGTTAGTGGTAGATAGATGCTACCCAGTTTTGCCGCCTAAAGAACAGGAAGATAAGAAAGATCTTTTGAAAGATCCTTTAATGTCGCATCTCTTGAGTTCGCCACCCCCTTATGCACAGAGTGCTACGGCACCACCGCCACCAGTCGTGGCTGTGCAACATCCAGTTGTTGTGTCACCCATAATTCCTCCACAGCCAGCTCCTCTTCCGTTGGCTACTACTCATTTGGCACAGCCTCCTCAGGGGCCGCCAACTTTGCCTCCCCCTTTGTCTGCTACTCCTACGCCTGTCTGTAATACTCCTTCTGGTCCAACTTTAGATTCTTCTACTATTGTTCCGTCTTCCCTTATTCTTCCATCTTCTCCCTCTACTAGGCAGCGCATGACTGCTGCTTTTTCTGGTTTTCTGACTCATTTGTTGGGACAATTGGGTATGTCTCCAGTGCATGAGGATAGACAATCACGTAGTCAGTTGCCTGATACAGATGAGCGTGTAGTGTTAGATCACATGGCACACAGATGGGTTACGTATACCTCCCAGTATGATCCTGAGGGTATTATGGATGTTTTCCGACAATGGAAAGCACCAAAGCAACGATATGTTTTCGAAATGATGTGTGTGTTCCTCCATGAACAGTGGATGGATGAAGTGGGTAAAGCGCCTGAAGAATTATATCGAGTGCGTTCCGAGTTTGCGAAAGGGACGATTGTGAGTCTTCTCGACATTGAGAGAGCGGTGTCGACGTTGTTGTCGTTTCTTAATAATGCTCCTTCAGAGCGATTGTTTGAGTCTGATTCGTCAGTTAGGAGACAAGCGCGTCAGTATCTGAAGCATGAGGTTCCTCCAGTTTGGAGACCTGCTGATGCAAATGCTGTTCCACCTGTTGATGCGCACTTTCAGCGAGTGTGGGTACATGTTCCTTGGAAGCGTGCTGAAGTTTTAGCACTTAAACAGACTTTACCTGATCCGCGCAAAAATACGGCGGGATATTATAAAGAGCTCATTCAAACTGTGGGTTCGTGCGTCATGAATTTAGCGGACATAGACATGTTGTTTGGCAACGTTGTTCCACAGCCTATCTGGAATGTGATTCGACATACAGATCATGATAATGAATTGGGTGATACATGGGTTAATCTTTTTGCTGCAAATAATAGCCAAGTTGGAGGTGCTAAGCCTGAGGATCTGATTACTGAACTTCCTGGTAGGATTATTAATTTCATGAAGACTTTGATGCCCGAAGTGCGTGTTAATTGGGACAAGTTGTCTGCATGTAAGCAAAAGAAAGACGAGACGGTGTCTGATTTCTTCACGCGGTTTGAAGAAACTTTTGTAGATCATAGTGGTCAGGATATGGCTACCGAGGATGGTCAGAGATTGTTCGTTGACAAATTTGTGCATAATTTGCTTCCCGAGTTGTGCACTAAGTTGAAGTATTCCGAAAGTGCTTGGGCCGTTTCCACGTCAGCACAGATTTTAGCTACGGCTCAGTACTATGAAAATAGGCGCAAAGATAAGTTAGAGAAAGCGGATAAGAAGACTAAGGAATTGAAGACTAAAGTTCTTCTACAACAAGCTTATCCACCCCGTACTAATAGTCAGCGCGATTATCGGCAGAATCAGCAATATTCGAGAAACTCGCAAAGAAACGAGTCTTCTCAGCAGCGTTTCCCGTATGGGCCTAATCAGTGTGCGTATTGCAAAGAAGAGGGCCATTTTAAGAATAGTTGTCCGGTTTTGTTACAGTGCACAAATGGTGCTTCTAGTGTTAGAGGTGGAGGTGCTCAACAAGTGCCTAGAGGTAGAGGTCGCGGACAGAACGTACGTCCTTTGCCTCCACAGAACTCGATGAATAGTTTTGATCAGCAGCAAGGTTTGTCTGGTAGGACAGCACAGTACTATATGGATGATTACTATGCTGAAGGTGATGAAGCGAATGGTGATGATTGTTAGGACAGCCATGGACAAAGAGAGGGAGTTGTTTCAGTTCCAGTAGATTAGAGAGGACCCTATGTTGAAGTGATTGCATCAGGTGTGTCAGAACCTTTGCTACAAAGAGTTCTATTATGCACTCTAAACTCCCTCGCGCACCTTTGTATGGCTTTGATAATGTTTCCGTAGGGTTTTCTGGCACCCCCGTGACTAATCCGATTTCTGCTCCATTGTCTCTTTCTGTTGGACCGTGTAAGATCGAAGCACCCCTTCTTCTGACTACCGGTTGTAAATATAATTTGTTGGGTTTGGATTTACTGAAGAGATTGTATGCAACACTGTATTGTTCTCCGTCAGGAGTACATCTTACCTTAGGTGAGAGAGTGATCTCTCCGATGTACTTGTCGAAAGATAGTCTTCCATCTGAATTGTCTTCTTTATCAGATTCATTGTGGGCTACTGGTCCGAACGATGTAGGCCTACTGGAAATTCCCCCATATGTTGTGACGCTTAAGGCGAATGCTAAGTTACCGCGCATTCCACAGTACCGTATCTCGAGTGATGGTGAGCGTGCACTTTTAGCAATCATTTATGATCTGATCGACAAGGGTGTCATTGAGGAAACAAGAGGTAATGTGTGCAATAGTCCTGTTTTGACTGTTTTGAAGAGAACTGATTCTTCACAGCCTCCTGTATATAGGTTTGTCATCGATCTTCGCGAAGTGAACAAGATTGTTGTTCCACAATTTCCTGTCGTGCCTGATATTACTGCCTTGTTGACTCTGATTCCGGCTACAGCCACATGTTTTTCGGTGATTGACTTAAAGAATGCTTTCTTCAGTATACCGATTGCCATAGAGTGTAGGGATATCTTTGGATTCTCTTTAGGAGGATGCAGTTTCCGCTTTAAGCGCGCTCCTCAAGGCTATTGCGAGAGTCCATCGATCTATAGCCAAGCTTTGAAAACACAACTGGATTTGTTGGTTTTACCTGATGGTGCAGACCTTATTCAGTACGTTGATGATTTGCTAGTGGCTGCTGATACTGAAGATATTTGTAGGGAAGCCACTTTGTCATTACTACGCCACTAGTCTGATTGTCATCATAAAGTTTCTCTCTCCAAGTTGCAATATTGTCGACAAGAAGTAACCTTCTTAGGTCACCTCTTATCGAAGGAGGGACGGAAATTGACCCCAGAGAGAATTCAAGCTATTCTGAAAATGAGTGTTCCTACGACACAGAGAGAAGTACGTGCGTTTTTGGGTATTACGTCGTACTGTAGACAGTGGATTCCTAATTTTTCTTTGTTAGCGAAGCCTTTGATAGCACTTACTGTTAAGGATACTCCAAATCCTATTCCTATATGTCAAAAGAGCTTTTATGAATTACGCAATGCGATGTGTTCGGCTCCTGTGTTGGGTACTCCCGACTACAGTAAGCCTTTCACATTGTATGTCCACGAGAGAGAGGGATATGCATTGTCAGTCTTGACTCAGCAGTTTGGCGATAAGCAACGCCCATGTGCTTACCTTTCGTCGACTTTAGATCCTGTAGCTAGAGCGTTGCCGAGTTGCTTGAGAGCCACAGCGGCAGCGGCTGTTTCAATCCGACAGTCTGCTGGTTTAGTTATGGACAACACATGGTCATGGTTCCACATGCAGTGGATACCTTGTTGAACCGTACAAAGACACAGCATTTAACTAGTGCTCGGTTGTCAGGTTACGAGTTGATGTTGTTAGCGAGTCATGTGCATATTAAAGGATGCAATACGTTGAATCCAGCTACGTTGTTGCCAATTTCAGTCGAGATAGATAATAGTGAAGAACGGCATGACTGTTTTCTGAGAACTGAAGAAGAAACGAAAGGGAGAATAGACCTAAAAGACACTCCTCTTCTTGAGTGTGATGGTACTTTGTGGGTTGATGGTTCGTGTTTTAAGTTGCCGAATGGTGATACGACTGCAGCATATGCTGTTACGACTTTGCATACGATTGTTGAAGCTGCACGTATCCCACATAATTCAGCACAAGCAGCAGAGTTGATTGCATTAACGAGAGCATGTGTGTTGGCGAAAGGAAAACGAGTGAATGTGTATACTGATAGCCAATATGCTTTTGGCGTGGCTCATAGCTTTGGACGTTTGTGGCGTGAATGTGGGTTCCTGACTTCGCATGGGACAAAGATCCAGCATGGACAGTTGGTGAATGAACTTCTTGAATCTCTTACCTTACCATTACAAGTAGCGATTGTGAAATGCAGTGCCCATAAGAAAGTCACAGATCATGTTGGTCTCGGAAATGCGTTTGCGGATGAAGTTGCGAAAGACACTGCAAGAAATGTGATGAGTCGAATGTATGTTGTAGGTCCGGCGAAATGGGTTCCAGAGAAGAGTATGTGTGAAGATACGATTGAGAGTGTGAAATCCATTCAAGCTGAAGCTACAGAGAAAGAGTTGAATGAATGGAGAGAAAGCAACTGTAGATTGGATTCGAATGGTTGTTGGACTGATTTGTCTGAGCATCAAAGATGGTTGTTGCCTAACGCGTATGTGCTTCCGGTTGTTACAATGGCTCATGGAATGGCACATATTAGCATGAAAGGGATTTGTAAGTTGTTGGCTCCAGTTTGGCAAAATGCGGGAATTCCAAAATGTGCAGAGAACCTGGTTAAGTACTATATGGTGTGCTTGATGTACAATCCTGGTAAGGGAACTCCAACACCAGCTGGTCATTTTGCTCCTCCTACGTATCCGTTCGAGGCTTTGCAGCTAGACTTTATCCACATGGAAAGATGCAACAACTTGAAATATGTTCTAGTGGTTGTTTGCTCTTTTTCTAGATGGGTAGAAGCTTATCCCCTTAAGGACAATACTGCCTTGTCCACAGCGAAAGTTCTGATAAAAGAGTTTTTTCCGAGATTTGGAATGCCGAGAATTATCTGGAGTGACAATGGGAGTGAATTTGTGGGTCAAGTCATGTAGAGAGTGTGTGCAGGACTAGGTATTTGGCAGAAGTTCCACACTGCAAATCACCCCCAATCAGCTGGTTTAGTTGAGTGCTATAATGGCACCTTGAAATTAAAATTGGCCAAAATCCAAGCGAGCAATGGTCTACAGTGGCCAGATGCTTTGCCTTTAGCGCTTCTGTCAACGAGAATGACTGTGCATTCAAGAATGGGTCTGAGCCCTTATGAAGTGGTCTTTGGTCGCCCAGCAAACATTTGGGGTGTGCCAAGACCAACTAGATTTAGTGAGATCGAACATCCTGTGTTGCTTGACTACTTGCGCGAACTGACGACTAAAATGCATGTCTTACACCAACAGGTACATGAGAGCCTACCACAAGCTTCAGAGGATCCAGGCCGCGCTATTGAACCTGGAAGTTGGGTGTTCGTCAAAAATTTTCAGCAGAGCAAGAACGATCAGCCCCGCTGGACGGGACCCTTCCAAGTCCTCTTGTCTACACGATCTGCAATACGAGTACAAGGCAAAAGAAACTGGATCCACGGTGTACACTGTAAGCGAGCAACTTTGTCCTTACCGTACGATAAGTGGGTCCAGGAGGGACTTCCGGATTCTGAAACTGATACTGTTCCACGATTTTTGCCATTCAGTGATGCTAGTCTGATTGGTACGAACTCTGAGAGACAAAGTGATGATCTTTTACAAGAAGCAGTGCCTCCTTCGAATCGCTTGAACATTACTGAGCCTGATTTGCTGTTTAAAGATCAAGAATTGCCTGGAAGAAGCAGCTATAATTTGCGACCGAGAGTCATGGACAGATAAATAAAGACAAATAACGTTTTTTTATGATTTTTCTGTTTGCAAGTTAACTCTCCACCGAGGATCTACTCATTTTTGTTTTTTTGAACCGCCATTCGGGTTCAGCAGTAGGGTCGCGGTTGCGGAAAGTCTTTGGAGTACAAGCCTGAGACACTAGGTCGAGGGTTCTGGTTGGCCTAAGGGAGTTGCCCTGGGTTGACAGAGGCATTCCTTAGCATAGAACACCCTACCATCGCGAGCAGCATATTTAGTTTAGGATGGATTTCTTCGAGTTGGAGAGACCTGCAAGGACAATGATTTTTAGAAGGAAGTTATGCAAATGAATCACAACAAAACAATTTATAATACCGTGTTTATTTTTGCTATTGAGTTTAATGACATTCATAATTTGTTATGTGACATTCTCTTTTAAAGTAGCGTTTAATCCCACTGTACAACCTACACCTCCACCTACTATTTCTTCTGATTCTTTTCGCCCTTTGCCTGAACATGAGGTAGTTAGACGATTGGAATTTGCCAATAATTCCTTTATTCAACTTTTGCACCAACACCAGTTAGTGATGAACACGACAAACTGTTGGATCTGTGGTCTAATGCCCCATACGACCGATAAGGGTATTCCGTACTTAGTTTTGCCCTTCAGTTTAAATGGTTCGATTTGGGCTTATAGAACGATGTTTATTTATGCCCATAGTGTTTATCCCCTACGTTCACCGAAAGACAACCCGAGGAATAGTGCTGTTGCAAGGGGCATAGTCGACATGGTTAAAGGGACTAATGCCGTTGAAACTATTCTGATAGATGAGAAGCAACCCTATAGTGGATGGGATATTACTGGATATGAGGTTAGTCTGAGTGTTAACCAGCGAGCGAAGAGTTCTCCACCGATTTGGATAGTGCCCCATCAGGGTCGCTATTGTCTGCAGGGTAATGGCAAGAATCCGAGAGCTCAGTTAGGGAAGAGCGTTTGTACGGATACTTATGTATTCACGTCTCAGTCTTCCCCAGCATTTTTAGCTGCTAAGGGTACCTACTTTGTTTGCTACGACAAAGCATGTACATGGTTGCCCCCTGACTTTTCGGGCACATGTTTTGTTTCTTTCCTGTTGCCTCCCACTTTTACAGCTGCAGCAGATTACCATAAGACGAGAGTTGCTAGACGTGTCTTTAGTCAAGAAGACACTGCAGGACAAGAGTTGGGAGATTTCTTTAAGGGTTTTCTGCCGTTTTGGGGACCGATGGCTAACAGCAGGAATATTCGCCAGTTGACGAGAGTGGTTGAGTCCACCATAGTCGAAACTGCCGGTGCCCTTAGTAACTTGACTGCTGAGCTCCAGTCGGATAGACTTATGACACTTCAAAATAGAGTTGCTCTTGATGTCATACTAGCAGATCGAGGTGGAGTTTGTAAACTGATTCAATCGAGCTGCTGCGTTTTCCTTCCAGACAACGCTCCGTCAGTTTTCCAGGCCATTTCCAAGCTACATAAGATCTCCAATTTTGTCCATTTGGACAAAGGAGATTGGTCATTGATGGGATGGTTATGGGGATTGATATAGACTTGGGGTTGGAAGATTCTGATGGTCATTGGGATGGTCTTAGCTGTCCTTTTCATGTTCTGTCTCTGTGTACAGTGTGCTCCTGCTATTTATGGCCTCTGTGCTACTTCGTGTGCAAGGAGACTTGTCCAGAGAGAGGTACTAAGTAATAGGAAGATGCTACAATGACATATCGATGATCTGATGAATATAGATCCGGATTCAGATTAACATGGGTTTGGGTCTGTTGCCTATGTAAGGGCAAAAGGAGGGTCTGTAGTTCCGTGAGTTTTTGGGTGTGGTTCGGGTGTTCCGAACCCGTTCAAATAAGGTCGTCGGAAATAGACGATTCTGGTGTCAGCAGACCGCAAATGACGAGTGTAGTGTGTCTGAGTGTTTTCGCATGAATCGATCTAAGAGAACACTCTGTATTCAAGGATTTAGTTTGAACCCTCGGGTTCCATTTTGTGTACGGCAGCCATTTTGCATGGTTGCCCTCACATAGGCCCTGACTGTGGCCGAATGAGTCCTTGAGACACGTATGCCTTAGTTGACTTCTGAATGACCTGGCCGAACTGACTCCGTGCCCGAGGCTGACCTCGCTGAGCCAGTTCCTTGTTACGCAGCTGGTCAGATAAAGATCAAAGAGTAGGACGTGCCCGAGTTTATGGTACACTGCTCCCACCTTTCTATCTCACTTCCAATCTGTTTCTGCCTTTCCTTTACGACATAATCATTGATTTGGGTTGAGGGTTTTATGATGGGTTTGTCCGGCCTGATCCGACAAGAAATCTGGATGTGCTTGGTCATTTCTGGTGGGCTGGACAACGGAAAGTGGGATTGTCGTCATACGCTACTTTTAAATTGTCACACTGTCATTGGCCAAATTGTATGAACTCGATGCTAATTTTGAATGTTGCCTGAGGCTTGGTTTTTGGCATAAAAGACCACGCTCCGCTCATTGAATTTGTGCAGTCTCTAGCGAACCACCCATGTGTGCTTCGTAGATCTCTGTTCCTGGTTGCAGCCAATAAACTTTGGTCTTTGACGTCATCAAGAAGTGTCCCCTGTCTCTGTTAGCCAAGACAGGGGAACTCAAAGGCATCGGGCGTTCTCCCTGACGCCGCTGGGTTCTAAAACCCGGTCCTTCATGCTATGCTCTAATAACTGTGTAACCTTTGTAACGATGTATCCTGCAACTATGATCTTATACTTGTGTAAAGCGCTCTGATACCTTGGGGTCTAGCCAGCGCTATATAAAACCTTTACATAATAAATAATAATAATAAATCACATGTGGCCATCTAGGGAAATCTATCAAACCAAGATATTTCTGAAAACTAAACAGACTCCAAGGATGTGTGGCATGCATGGATCCCCTGACATTTTCTTAACCAGAAACCCTGTAAAGCTATCATTTAACAACATCACATTTTCTTTACATTTCTGTCTGGGATCACCGTGCCATCAAAAACTATCCTACAAGCCAGCATTTCCCTCAGTCTCCAGAGAAAAATTATACCTCACTTGTGGGGGAACACAGATTAGTAGAAGAAGTGTTATTACCAGTTTGTCTTTCTATGCATGTCAACCTTCCAAATGAAAGACATAGTGTAACAAAAGAAGACATTTTGAAAAATGTCCTCTAATTCCCAAACTAGTATGGCTATCCACAAATTCAGAGATGTGCAAATAACCACTGCTTCTAAACTTCATATCTTGTTCCCATTTCGGAAATATATAGGTTTCCTTGATGCCTATTTTTCACTCCTATTTTACCAAATGAATTGCTATATACCCAGTACACAGTGAGAAACCATTGCAAGGTGCAGCTCAGTTATTGGCTCTGTGTACCCCAGGTTGTTGGTGAACCTACACGCCTTATATATCCCCGCAACAGGAAGGACCTCACGGACCTAACAGCATATTGTTTTCAAACATCTCAGAAGAAGAAAATGAAGTACAAATGGCTGTTTTTTCAACTTAATTTCATTTTTGAAAAATTTTAACTGTTACTTTCTATAGAAAAAACCTTGAAGGATCTACACAAATGCCCCCTTGCTGAATTCAGAATTGTATCTACTTTTCATAAATGTATAGCTTTCTGAGATCCATTATTGGTTTCACACCCATTTTTACCACTAACTGGAAGGGGGTTGAAAGCACAGAAAATAGGAAAAATAGTCTTTGTCCAAGTAAAATGTTTTCTGACAAAAGTCTGGGAAGATGGTGATTTTAGCACCACAAACCCTGCGTTGATACCATTTGCAGGGGAAAAACAGACGCTTTCTTCTGCAGCACTTTCCCCCCACTGTCTTGGTCCTCTCCAGGGGAATCCACAAACCCCTGGTACCTTCAGAATCCTCGGGATGTTGGAAGAAAAGGACACAAATTTGAGGTGGAAACATTATGTGGACAAAAGGTTATGGAGGCCTGAGCGCAAACTACCCCAAATAGTAAAAAAAAAGGCGTGGCACAGGGATGCCTGGCAGCGAAAGGGTTAATACTGTGTAGGCAAACTGTTCGCTTCATTAGTGCAAATTTCACAGCTGCTAGAGAAATCAATCATCACTCAAAAGGTGATCAGTTAATCTTTGTAAAGGGTTAACCATTGTACAACACCACATTTTGTTTTTAGCAACTTTTGATCCATTTGACCTTGTAGGAGTTTTGAAGGCTATGCAAATCATGAACCAGATGTTAAGTTATGTGACAAGAGAGTAAAAACATACTGATGTAGAAAATACCAGGGATGAAGAATCACAACATTCCAGTGGCCCTGTAAATAGGATAGCTGCAGCTTGAAGGTAATGTAGGGCCATTAAGGATTCCCCTGTTATGTTGTGAGTGGGTAATTCCATTTCAATATGTCTTTTAAAATACTATTAATATCAGAATCATAATTAACCCTTCTGACAAAAGGTGAGTGACTGGGTGCTATAATGCCCTGATATTATATGGATGCAGCCTATAGCGTAAATTGACATACTATAACTTTAGCTCTGGCATTAGTAGATAAAATAGTTAAGAATTATTAAGGCTAGAATACCACCCAGAAACGAAACAATAATCATGCAGCAGTGCCAATACACCTGGGATCATTCATTTCAGATTAGAATGGATAAAAAAGCATCACTGCACAGAGAGACATTTTAACTGTGAATTATTCACATTTAATGTAATCAATAAAGTCTAGCTGTCTAAACTTTGATTGCCAAATTGTGTCACAGGAGAGGGATTGACCACCCGTGCCTCGTTCTGGAGTTTAAAAGTTGAGTCTGAATGGCGCAGAGCGATGCCCAACAGTGAGAATAAAGGATGAACGTGGATGATACAAGAGCTTCCTGACTTATGATAAGTAAAGTTTTTGAGGAGAAGAATAAACACAGTGTGGGTGACTGTGCTTTCTGGAGGGGCCTAAAGTATACCATAATACTGAACACGTCTTTTATTCAGGGTCCAACCTATGGTCGAAATGGACAAGAAGGAACTTCAGTATATACATTCTTCCCTTGTTAAGTCTACTTGTGTTTTGGGCCAATATATTTTCTTATACTATGGGTATTCATGAATCACCAAACATTGGCTCATTTACTTTTGGGAGTCATAAGGATTTACTTAAAGGGTTATCACCATTATTTACAGATGATTAGCAGGTATCAGTCTATGTAGGTACAAAGATCGCATACTGCCAGAGTATGGTGGAATGATTTGTTGAAAATTCTTCATAGAGAAAAAACTTCTTGAATATCAAATAAGGAAGAAGGTGTTAGTGGTTTTAGAGAAGAACAGAACAACGTATGTAGTACCCTTTCTTCTCTTTTTCCAATTGTAATTATCGTACATGATGCACTTTTTTAAGTATGGTGAATTGTTACTTTTGGCATACATAGTCAAATTCAAAATCACGTGTTATCATAGTTCTAGGAGAAGTATGGGCCAAATTTAGAGGTTGGCAGATATGCCATCCACATTAGTATAAGTGCCATAAGTGATCATGCACTTGTAATAAGGAGAATATTCATCTTTTTTTTGTCATAGAGTAAACATTAAATCCGGCCCAATGATTTTAAAACTCAGTTGGTGTCCGTTAATAGTTGCAAAATTATGCATTTTCCGTGATCTCCTGTATTACATAATTAAACCTGTCTTTCCTATTTACCTTTCTCAATTTTCTACATCATTCTCACACTCCATAAACATGTTTGTCAATCTAAAAAATTAAATTAAGACAAATTCTGTTTCTGATTTGCAAAAAAACGAATCCATATGTAAAGTGGTGAATGCCATGGAAGTTGTATGCCCACCACACCATTTATCTCTAACTTTAACTACGTTGAAATAGCCATACAGGGTAATTATTCGTTAAATATGTTGATAATTCATTCTTAGTTGCAAATGGTAAATACCATCTCTGTAACAAATTCTGACACGCCTGGTTGGGTAAGGACCACGTAGGTGTGCCTTACTCTATGGCACACTGGGGGACATATGTACAAGGACTTACCGCCGCCGTAGCATCAATTTCTTTACAGCGTTTTTTTTTCATTTATGGCTGAATTTACAAGTTGCCTCTAACTGCAGTCAGCGCCATTTTTCCGGCGTAAACGTGAACTTTTAAGATCGCCACTTCTGTTAGCGGGACTTAAAGAAAATAAGATGAAAGGTGGGCATTTCCGTGCAAAACTGCCCCTAACCCCACATCGTGATATTTACAAGGAATTCCTTGAGAGGAGCAAAACCAAAAAACTGCCCCTAACTCCATTTATGGGCACTTTTCTAAGACCTGAAAATAGCTGGTCTTAAAAATGGTGAAAACACTTGGGGCCTCATTTCAGAAGGTTTAGGTGCTTGAGAGCGCTGCAAGGAATGTTGCTGCGCTGCCCTGCGACAAAATTAAAGAGCATGAATGCACACTATCAATAAGATAGGGCCTATTCCTGGTCCCCGTTTATAAAAAGTGTTGCATCGCTGTGACAAAACAGCATTGCAACACTTTTCACTACTCCCTTCTTGCGACACCATGGATGCGCTGTATTCACTGTACTGTGCTCTATGTCGCAATTAATGACAGATACGTCTGGAATCCTGGCATATCTGTGAGCGCTAAATTCACGCATTGCTGCAGCTGTGTCACAAACATGGCGCAACTCCAGCAATGCATGGGACCAGCCTATCCCTGTGGCACTGCATCACCCTTACGCATGCCATGAGGCAGGCGTAAGGTACTGACGCAGTGGCGCCCTACAATTGTTGCAGTGAAATCTTGATGGATTTCACTGAGCCACTCCTATGAGGCTTTGTTGCATGGGAACGCCCACCCTGCATACATCATACCTGATGCAGGTATAATGTGGTACAGGGATTCACAAGTTCACACATATGCCTAGGTGAGTCACTTTGCAAAAACGGCGCAACATGGTGCAAGAATTACGCTGCAAGTAGATGGTAATGGTAATGGTAGTTGCATTTGTAAAGCGCAGTATCACCCAGGGGTCTCTAAGCGCTGCACGAATACCGCTGAGGAACCCTTCTTGGATAAAAAAAATGATCCACCTGCAGGTCGAAACTGTCAGAAGGGGCTCATGAATAAGCCACCCTATCTTTTTCCCCTTCATTGGTGCACAATGGCTTTCATGCTCCAATGCAGGCACCCTTGAGTCATGGCGCAAGGCTGACTCTGTTGCGGAGTTGATTGATGTTGAGGCTCCATCTCTTCTCGATACGTCTGCAGGTGGGACTGAACTAGTGGAGGGCGGGAGTGAACCAGTTGGCCTTCTTGGAGTGTTGTTTGCCTGGTCCTCTCTTGAGGGGTGTTGGTGCTGCTGGAGAGCCATTGGCGGAGGTTGCGCACTGTGGTATTGGCATCTGTAAGTGTTGGTGGAGTGGTGGTGCTGAAGGAGTTGACTGGCAGTTCTTTGGTGGCCTGATCCAGCTACGACAGGGGGAAAAGATGGCGATGGCGATGGTGTGTGGTGGGTGTGGTGAAGGCATGATGTAAACAATGATGGTCGGTACAGGAGAGTCCTGTGATGTGGCTGTGGTTGAAGTTCCCACTGATGGAGAAGACGGGCTTGAGCATGTGTCAGGCTATGTGGGTTGGTGCGGTGACTAGCTGCTTGAGTACTTATGTTGGCAAGGTTGCCCAGGAGGAGGGTGGTGTTGTGGTCACTAGGGTTGTCCAGATGGAACTTGCGGTCTCTGAGTAGGATTTAGTCGGTGGATGGGAGAGCCTGGGGTGCGATGAAGTGTACAATGCTATCGGTGAATGGGGGTTTCATGGCCTGGGGGGCCTGTAGATGAGGGGGCCGCAGAGGGTGGTGTTGGGGTTGGTTCGAACCTGGAAGTGGAGGTGTTCCATGGTCACCGTCGGGTCATTAGAGTGCATGGTCAGTTGGAGTGTTCCTTTTTTAGACAATGAAAATGGCTCCTCCTTGCCACTCGGTGTGATCCGTGCGGGTGAAATTTAAGCCTGAATCGGTAACTGAGCTTCACTAGCGTGGTTTACGTAGTTTTGCCTACTCCACGTCCCGTTGCGAACGGGGAGTTTAGGCAAAACTATGACTCTGTGGTGGAGCGTAGTTAGCCGGCCCCTCCACCCTACCAAAGTAATTATAAAGTAATTAAAAAAGGCACTTACCTGCCATGGTTGCCTCCTCCTCGCCAGGGCCGCTCTCCTGCCTCTTCCTCGCCGTCCTTCTTAACTAATAACTGCTACGCTGTACGTCTTGCTCATGCGCATACGCACGTACAAGACGTACGACCTAGAGGTTATCTAACCCCTACCTGTGATAACCTGTGATATATGCTGCATGGTCGGGGAACATGAACGCTTTATGTACAAATGAAATTATATGGTGAACGTTTTCTGTTGGTTCATGATGATTTTGAGTTACTGCATGCATATTATAAGAACATAAGGTAGTTTTTTTATGTTTGTCATTGCTTGAATTCAACAGTATTATCAGTAGCGGCCCATGCAGGTAAGCACAGTGGGCGGGTAAGGGTAGGCGGTTGAAAGTGACAACAAAGGGATATGGAATGTAAAATGTAAAATTACTAACCTTGCGCTCGCTGCTTTGCCAAGTTGTGGATCCCTGATATGTATACTGAAGTCCTGGGGGATCACGTTCCAGTGTGTAGAAGGGTAGGCCTCATTTCTCTTTCCTACAAAGAGCAGTGCTCTTTGCTAGTGGCAGTCTAGTCACCTCTGCTCACCATTTTGGGATGGGTGGGGGCTGGAGTGATTTCTATTCCATCGCCACAGAACACTTAGCCAGGTCCAGTAGGGCATGGACTATGAAGCATGTTGTTGCCTTCTTATATTTTGGATGGGGGAACAAACTGAGGAGGCAATGCTGTACCATTTCATATTGGTCTTTACATGTGGACAGGGATATGTCAGACAGCACTGTGCCCAAGTACACCCCGAGTACTCCACACATCCAGAACATGTGCAATCAGGTCTGCTGAGTCCGATTTACAGCAGGATCTTCATCCAGAGCTTAGGGATAGATTAGGTGTAAATTTTAGGGGGGGGGGGTCAGGTTGGCCCTGTGTAGGATGCAAAATTGTATATATTTGAAACAGGAATTCTGGGTTGTTTTGCTGGGGTATTCACAGACTTTAAGTCATTCTGAATCATGAAATGCCTGTTCTAGGGAACCTTTCTAGGAGGTCCCTAAACCAGTTAGTGCTGTTAATTGATCCCTCACGAAAGACCAATATAGCCATGAGACTACATGCTTGCGATGTCCCAACAAGTGAAGAGCATGTAGTAGTGTATCTTGGGCTGGTTCTTATCATAAGATCTGCCAATTCTGTTGCAGTGTTGCTTTGAGCACCCCATTTGTCAGGAAGGCTCCACCAGGAAGATTATAGAGATCCTAGAGCTCCCGGAAGGACACTAGTGGCCAGTTGGCAAAAAGTTCACTGAATGTGATTGTGCCGACTTCTTCCCATATCTCCAAGGTGTGGCCATGGAAGTGTGGTCAGCCATCAGCAGCACCACGGAGTGGCATGAGTGGAGAATAAGGATGAACGGTCCTAACCTGTGGACATCCTTGCTTTAAGCATTTCTGAAATGTCTGCAGAAAGAGTGGGTGTGGGCCTCCTATCCCATGGTCAGAAAGTAACAAGCTTTCAAAGTGTCATGTGTGGATGTTCACTCAGGGGAGCCCAGCCTCATCCTTGTGATGTCCTGCCAACCAAAGGATGACCCATTGGAGTTGAGCTGCTAAGTAGTAGTGTGTAAAGTTTGGAGTGCCCATGCTTCCACTAGATGTAGGAAGTTGCAGGGTGTGCAGCGCTAGCCTTTTCCTCTTTGCCCCCCAATCAGTAAGCAACATGGAGTCTAGGCTTTGGACAGTATCTCTAGGGGTTGTGACCAGCAGATTTGAGAAGAGGTAGAGTGGGGGTTAGCATCACCATTTTGGACAGGGCGATGCAGTCTGATATGGACAGTGGTAGGTTACTTGGGACCTTGCGCGCGTCTAGTTCCACCAAGATTTCACTCCAGGAGGTCATCTTCTTTATGGTATATTTGGACTGCCAGGTTTTTAAATATCTGCAGAGGCCTGGCCAGTCTCTCGCTGCCCAATTGTATGATCATTTTGCTGAGATGCTCTGTGAACAGAAAGGTGACAGACCTTGGTGCAGTTAACCAGAAGGGCAAAGATCTTGGCAAAGGTATTAAGGATTGACATTAATTTATGTCCCCATAGACATCGCAGAGGTATAGGGCCATATCATCTGCATATAATGAAATGGCATGCACCTGAGGCCCCATGGGTATGCCCCAATCTCAACCTCTGGTTTGAAGGAGCACTGCTCCAGGGCAAGAATGTATAATGGGGAGGGCAGGGGCATCCCTATCTTGGATCCCTGGTCACTGGGTATGCCTCAGAGATGTGGTGGCCTGTCCTGACTCTGGTGGTGTGATGTGTATAGAGTAGGCGGATCCAAGAACCCAGAACATACAATTACAATTTAAGTAATCAAAAGCCTGTTCGAGGTCCTGGGAGAGAAAGGCTGCATCAAGCCAATAACCTGGGGCTAATTTCATTACAGGACACATGCGTTGGATATCTAAGGAAGTGTTTGCGTCGGGAAATTGGGGTAAGTTTGCATGGATAAAAGAGGCTAATATGAGGGTCACAATTATTTTATGGAGGATTTTATCATCTAAGGAAAGGAGGGAGATTAGATGGTAAAAAGATGGGAGGGATGAATCACGATCAGATTTTGAGATAGGCATCAATAGGGTCTCACGTACAGCTGGTGGAAGGTAGCTGAGCTCCTTTGCATCATGGAACACTCACAAAATGCACAGTATAAGGGAGGGCTCATATGTAGTATAGGATTCATGGGGCAGCCCATCTAATCCTTGTGACAGAGTTTTCGGGAGTGTTCTAATCACTTACTATATGTCCATTTTCATAAATGGGCCCTCTAGAGCATGCTAGAGCTAGCACATTATCTGAGGCGGATGTACGCCCTCCAAGGGCGGGTAGTGGGCATCCTGTTTCCCAGGAACCCTGTCCCTGTGTAACTGAGTATGGTATGTGTGAAGGCTGTTGTTTATTTCCCTCTGTGTGGAATGTGTTACTCTGCCATTGTTCCTGATAGTGTGAATCGAGATGTCCGAGCAGCCCGGTGTGAACAGCCTGCCAGGAGTCTGCCTGGCTTGCCGGCTTTGGCATGGGTTTAGATTTTTATGTGCTGTCCGGTCTAGGCATCGAAGTTATTCTATTAATGTCATGTGGGTCTCACATTCCTTGTCCAAGTTACCTTTGAGAGTGGGTGGGCTATGACCTTGTTGATACAATGCCCCTGGATGACAATCTGGAAAGCTTCTAATTCAAACCAAGAGGAGGTGGTAGTGGTGGCGGAGCCTGCCTTGCTGTTGAAAAAGCAAAAACAACAGTTAATGGACAGAATGCAGAACAATTTCATACATTCACCCCAGTACAGAGATCTGACCTAAATCCATCGTTTTTTTGCACTCCTGAAGGACTGGGTTCTTTTGGACCCAGCGGTGCCAGGGCACAACACCTGAAACCTTCGTGGGTAACCTGCTCCGGCGCACAAGTTACAGAGACACGGGACACTTCCTATGACGTCAAAGATTCAAGGTTTATTTGCTGCAGGGAACACAGAGATCACGACAAGTACACAGCGTGCAACTTGGGGAGACTGCTTCAAATTGGTTCTGTGGATCGCTCCTTTTATACAGTTTTTACCCATAGAATTACATTGAGCACAGAAGTTTACAACCCGGTTCCCACTATTATCCCCCAGAGGGGTCGCTTTGGTCACTTTGAAACACACGAGGTCCGGAACATAAGTACGGAAACATTTGGCGGTTCCCAACTGTAAAAACCATCTTCCCACCATTAGCAGATTCCAATCAGCAGTAAAATAGATCGAAATAGGAACAAAGACAGGTGCAGAGGAAGACGGAGACAGTGGGGAGATCGGAAAGGGTGTAAAAGGGGAGGTATCGGGAAACACGAGATACAGGCATCAAAGGGACATGCCTAATGAGATGCACGGCTGAGACAATAAGTCCGTGCGGCAAGATGAGCCTCAAGCGGCGCCATCTGCCTTACAGTAGCATCCCCCTCGTCATAAAGACACTTACAAAGAACATGTGTCTTCCGCAGATATCTTGGGAGTCCCAGGGTCGCGAAGCGGACAACGTCCGTTCGCTGGCTACTTGAGGGCAAGAGACAAAATGGATGCCGTATCTAAGATGGAACCCGTGGGTACAAATGAAAAACCCACGTAACAAACGAACGGTTTAAGTTAGCACAGCGAAACTGCGCACACTTACTAAACTCGTCATTTGCGGTTCATGGATACCAGACTCGACTATATTCGTGCGAGTCAAAAACACCACTTACGATTGTCACGGAACCTCAGACGCTCCTTTTGCCCTCATGTAGGCAAGCACTAGTCGGAATCATATTCGATATTCATCAGACCATCGAGATGTTGCTGTAGCATAGCTCTGTCCAACCGAGTCCCCTTGGTAGCAGATGGTTGTCTCATACACGTTGTAGCACAGAGGCCACATAAGGCAGGACCACACTGCACACAAAGGCAACACGTGAACAGGAACACCACCACAACCCCAATGATCATCAGAATTTTCCAACCCCAAGTCGACATCAGGCCCCAAAACCATCCAAGTAGCGTCCAATCCCCTACATCCACGTGTATGGATTCGGAGATCTTATGCAACCTCGAGATGGCTTGATAGACAGTAGGAGCATTATCTGGAATGAAAATGCAGCAGCTCGAATGGATCACCTTACATACCCCACCGCGATCCGCTAAAATGACATCTAAAACCATACGGTTTTGTAATGTCATAAGTCTCTCCGCCTGAAGTTCTGTGGTGATATTACCAAGGGCACTGGCAGTAATATTAGCTGTCGATTCTACCACTCGAGTCAACTGTCTCAGGTTCCTACTATTAACCATAGGTCCCCAAAACGGGAGGAAACCCTTGAAAAAGTCTCCTGCCTCTTGACCGGCAGTGTCTTCTTCGCTAATTACGCCTCGTACAACTCTAGTCTTATGATAATCAGCATCTACAGTGAACGTCGGAGGCAACAGATTTGCAATAAAACATGAGCCCATGAAGTCTGCGGGCAACCATGTGTATGCACGATCATAACAGATAAAGTATGTACCCTTGGCAGCCAGAAACACAGGGGACGAGAACATCGGCAGAATGTAATTTTCAGTGCAAGCAGTTGCTCCAAGTCGGGCTTGCGATCTTCGGCCACGACCCATAAGACAAAAATTACCAGTGTGGGGTACGACCCATATGGGAGGCGAGCTTTTAAGCTGCTTTTCACTAGTGAACACACTATATTCACCTCTACTTAGGACTCTATAGGCCTGTACCTCTTCTTCAGGGATAAGCGAGGGATCATAGATCTCACTGTCTAAATCCTCTATGGCTATCGACAAAGGTTTTTGGTACGAGGTAGGGCCAGAGTAGGGGGAACGTGGTTCTCGAATGGGGTGGAAACCCAGTGCGCTTCGAAACATTGTTTGAAATGCTCGAGCTGACCCTTGGGAACTATACAGTAACACCAGATATGGAATTCCCTTATCCGTAGTATGTGGCATCAACCCACACACCCAACAATTAGTAGTGTTAACCACTAACTGATGCTGATGGAGGAGCTGAATAAAGGAATTGTTGCGGAATTCTACACGTCTAGCCTGCTCGTGTTCCGGTAACATGTGAAAGGAATGTGGGGAAGCAGTAGAGGTAAGATTAGGGTAAGGAGTAGGAGTAGGTGTAGCAGGTAAGAAATAAGACATCGTGTAATACACCCCACCCGCCAATAATGCAGAAGCAGTCAAAAACAATACAAACAATTGAAATATAAAACATTTGGTACGACTGAGTTGCTGCAGCTTGAGTCTGTGCGCCTTAGCTCCCTCCAAATCATTCAGCTTCGAGAATGCCATTCCCTACGACCGTCCGCAACGTTTCTTGACGCACTTCGTTCTGTGCAGCAATAGTCAATCCCTAGGAGTTCCTAGGAACCGACGGCCTTTGACCTAGCGTCAAGACCTACTGTCCAGAAGGAA
Source organism: Lissotriton vulgaris (assembly GCF_964263255.1). Classification (NCBI taxonomy): domain Eukaryota; kingdom Metazoa; phylum Chordata; class Amphibia; order Caudata; family Salamandridae; genus Lissotriton; species Lissotriton vulgaris. The sequence goes on from NW_028248175.1 coordinate 21,609, forward strand.
GTACGCGCGCGGCCCTACGGCCTTCAATACACAATATGTATATACAAGCACAAAGTCTCTCGGCTGTGGAAGCAAAAAGATGCAAGGGAGGAAGCTCAATATATATATATGTACACAAATCACAGTGATACGAATGTTCAAAATTGATCACGGGAAACGAGGATATGCAGTAGTCAATTTTCAGCAAAGCAAGAAAATTTTATTTGTCCTTAGTGCGAGATCGCAAAGAATATCGGTGTTTCCCGGGACGTGTCTGCTCATCGAACAAAGGATCCGTTGAAGAGACAGCGTCCTGCTGATCAGTTGATTGTTCTGGTCTTGAGTCTTTTGCTGACAAATGTTCAACAGTGGCTTTCTGCTGCGCTGAGGATTCTCCAACAGGCTGTGCGTCGCTGAAAGGCACAAACGCCGGCAATGTTTCTGTTTCTGTTGACGCAATGCCTTTCCTTACCCACGGGTCTGCCGGCAAAGGGAGAGGGACTCGCTTGGTGTGCGTAGCATGCACCCAATTTTTACGCCCCTCAAGACGAACGGCAGTCCTCGTGGCCAGGAGAACCTGGTAAGGTCCGGTAAACCTTGGGTCCAGATTATTCTTGCGTGAAAAGTTTCGTGTTACCACCCAGTCTCCGGGCTGGAGCTGGTGGCCTGGACCCTCCGTCTGCGTCGGCAATGTGTCGTAAACCTGTTGGTGAATTAACCTCAGTTTAGCAGTCAAGTCATGTAAATAGTCAATCAACATTGGATACTCAAGATCAGAGAACACTCCTGGCCTAGGAACCCCCCACACATTCGCAGGACGGCCGAACACTATCTCATAGGGACTAAGCCCTACTCGGGAGTGTACAGTCGCCCTAGTTGACAGTAATGCTAGAGGTAAAGCGTCAGGCCACGAAAGACCAGTCGTAGCCTGAATCTTTGCTAGCTTTAGTTTAAGGGTGCCGTTATACCCCTCAACCAATCCAGCTGACTGGGGATGATTGGCGCTGTGGAATTTTTGATTTACTCCAAGGCCCTTACACACACTCTTCATCACACTTCCAACAAACTCACTTCCGTTATCTGACCACACGACTCTAGGCATTCCATACCGAGGAAAGTATTCCTTCAGTAGGATTTTCGCAGTAGACAAAGCAGTGTTGTCTTTGAGAGGATAGGCCTCGATCCATCGGGAGAATGCGCAAACCACAACTAAAACGTATTTCATGTTATTGCATCGCTCCATATGGATGAAGTCCAATTGAATCACCTCAAAGGGATACGAAGGAGGAGCAAAACTGCCAGGGGGAGTTGGGGTTCCTTTGCCAGGATTGTACATTATACACACCATACAATTCTTCACCAGACGTTCAGCACATTTCGTAATGCCATCATTCTTCCACACAGCAGCCAACAACTTGCAAATACCTTTCGCGCTAATATGTGCTAACCCATGTGCCATTGTCACAACGGCCAGCACATACGCATCAGGCAACATCCATCTTTTCTGATCCGACAAATCAATCCAACAACCATTCGCATCCAACTTTCCCGTACTTTCTTTCCACTTCGTCTTTTCAGTCTCAGTGGCCTCATTCTGAATTGCTTTCACGCTCTCGATAGTATCTTCACACATACTCGATTCTGTAGGCCACCTAACCGAACTCGTCACATACATTCGAGTGCTAAGGTTCCGGGCAGTCTCCTTAGCAGTCTCGTCCGCAAATGCATTACCACGACCAACATCATCCGTCACTTTACGATGCGCACTACACTTAACAATCGCAACTTGCATAGGCAAAGTCAATGCATCCAAGAGGTCATTCACAAGCTGGCCATGCTGTATCTTCGTACCGTGCGATGTCAAGAAACCTCTCTCACGCCACAATCGTCCAAAACTATGCGCTACACCAAACGCGTATTGACTGTCGGTGTACACATTCACACGTTTCCCTTTTGCTAACACACATGCTCTAGTGAGAGCAATCAATTCCGCAGCTTGGGCAGAATTCTGATTCAATCTTGCAGTTTCAACAACGGTATTCAATGTTACAACAGCATAAGCAGTAGTCACATCGCCATTCGGCAACTTAAAACATGACCCATCCACATACAGAGTGCCATCCGGATCTTCCAATGGGGTGTTTTTAAGGTCCACTCGACCTTTCGTTTCCTCTTCAGTCCTTAAGTAGCAGTCATGTTCTGCTACTTCATCTGACTCTGCACTAATTGGTAACAAAGTTGCCGGATTTAGGACATTACAACGTTTTATCTGAATGTGGCTTGCCAAGAGCGTCAATTCGTACCCAGACAACCTCGCACTCGTCAAGTGCTGAGTTTTCGTTCGATTCAAAAGAGTATCGACTGCATGCGGAACCATCACCGTAAGCATATTATCCATGACCAAGCCTGCTGATTGTCGGATGGAGACCGCAGCTGCCGCAGTTGCTCTCAAACAACTCGGCAATGCTCTAGCTACTGGGTCCAAGGTCGAGGAAAAATATGCACATGGACGTTGCTTACCACCAAAAGGTTGCGTTAGAACACTCAAAGCACAACCTTCCCTCTCGTGAACATATAACGTGAACGGCTTACCGTAGTCAGGGGTACCTAACACAGGAGCCGAACACAATGAATCACGCAGTTCAGAAAAACTTTTCTGACATTCTTCCGTCCATGGTAAAGGAGTTGAAACATCCTTGCACGTAAGAGCCACCAATGGTTTCGCTAGCAATGAAAAATTAGGAATCCACTGCCTGCAGTACGATGTGATACCTAGGAAGGCACGCACATCTCTTTGGGTGTTTGGCACAGCCATGCGCGCAATTGCTGCAATTCTCTCTGGGGTCAATCTCCTTCCCTCCTTTGACAATAAGTGACCTAGATAGGTTACTTCTTGACAACAATATTGGAGTTTAGAAGGTGACACCTTGTGATTTAACTCACAGAGATGTTGCAGCAATGACACCGTAGCGATTTTACAAATGTCCTGAGTATCGGCAGCCACCAATAAGTCGTCGACGTATTGGATTAAGGCCGCACCAACCGGCAACCTAAAGGCATCCAGTTGACCCTTCAAGGCTTGACTGTAAATCGATGGACTTTCACAGTAGCCCTGAGGAGCGCGTTTAAACCGGAAGCTACGTCCACCGAGAGAGAAACCGAAAAGGTCCCTGCTCTCTTCGGCAATCGGAATGCTGAAAAACGCATTTTTCAAGTCAATCACCGAAAACCATGATGCAGTAGCTGGAATCAGAGTCAGTAGCGCCGTGATGTCAGGCACAACAGGAAATTGAGGAACCACAATTTTATTTACCTCCCGTAAATCGATAACAAAGCGATAAACAGGCGGTTTCGTAGGATCTGTACGTTTAAGAATGGGCAGCACAGGGCTATTGCACACGTTTCCCCGAGTCTCTTCAATAACATCTTTCTCGATCAAATCATAAATGATCGCTAACAGTGCTCGTTCACCATCGAGGGAGATACGATATTGGGGAATACGTGGCAGCCGCACATTAGATTTCAACTGAACAACATAAGGGGAGATATCAAGTAGGCCCACATCATTTGGACCCGTCGCCCACAAAGACGCAGGAAGAGAACTCAATTCCGGTGGGAGCTTATCGAGGGACAAATACATGGGAGAGACAACCCTCTCTCCTAACGTAAGCTTTACACCCGCAGGAGAACAATACAAAGTTGCGTACAAACGTTTAAGCAAATCCAGACCCAAAAGATTTTCACCACAACCAGTAGTCAAAATCAACGGAGCTTGAAGCTCACGTGGCCCTATTGTAAGGGGCAAAGGGCAAGAAACTGGATTGCTAACAGGGGCGCCAGAGAATCCAACGGAAACATTTGTTAAGCCAGACAAAGGTGCGCCAGGGAGTTTCGAATGCATGATGGAACTTTTCGCTGCACCAGTGTCCAACAGAAAAGGCTCAACGACGCCCGATGTAGCAACTGCGACGTAAGGCCCTCTCTGATCAACCGGAACTGATACCACTCCCTCTCCTTGTCTTTGGCTGTCCTAGTAATTACTGTCGTCAGTTCCCTGATCGACGTAATAATCGTCTACATTGTACTGCGCAGATCGCCCTTGCGACGATCCACGTTGATCAAAACAGTTATTAGAATTAGATGAGTTGTCTGAGCGATCGTTTTGAGCACCACGACCTCTACCACGTGATGCCTGCTGTGAACCACCACGGCCACCTTTAGACGAATTACCACTATTACGTTCATTTAAAACAGGGCAATTAAATTTAATGTGTCCCTCCTGTCTACAATAAGCACATTGATTGTACCCTAACGAGGATCTTTGGGAGGAGGAATCATTACGCGGCTGCGATCGATTCGATTGCGACTGCGATCTATTCTGTTGGGGCGCATTCTGATTAGAACGCGGCGGATACGCTTGTTGCAACAACACTTTAGTTTTCAATTCTTTCGTCTTTTTGTCAGCACGGTCATTCTCCTCTTTCTCCCTATTCTCATAATATTGCGCCGTAGCCAATATCTGAGCTGAGGTAGAAACGGCCCATGCACTTTCCGAATTCTTTAATTTATTGCTCAAATCGGGCAACAAATTCAACACAAATTTATCCACAAACAACCTTTGTCCACCCTCAGTACCCATATCCTGTCCACTATGGTCAATGAATGCTTCCTCAAACCTCGTAAAGAAGTCGGAAACACTCTCGTCCTTCTTTTGTTTGCAAGCTGACAATTTATCCCAATTTACCCTCATAGCTGGCATAAGAGTCTTCATTAATGTTATTATTCGCTGAGGAAGAGCAGTGATCAATTGGTCGGGTTTAGTAGCAGCCACTTGTCCAGCATCTGCCGCTGTAATGGCAGCCCAATCACCGCCTAATTCATTTGCGTGATCTTGATGACGAATCTTAGCCCATACCGGTTGCGGTACGACGTTGCCAAACAACATGTCGATATCGGCAAGATTCATTACCGTAGCATCTACGAGCTGCGATAATTCCTTGTAATACCCAGTAGGATTCTTGCGAGGATCGGGCAAAGATTGTTTCACCTGTAGCACTTCCGATCGTTTCCATGGGAGATGTATCCACACTCTCTGGAAATGCGCCACTGTCGCGGGATTAGCATTAGGATCAGCCGGTACCCAAACCGGCGGAACTTCACGCATAGGATATTGGCCAGACTCGTCTGGTTGGTTTTCAATATCCTCGACAAACAATGCATGAGGTATTGGAGCGGGACGGAAGGATAGTAACCGCTCAATAGCACGTCGGACGTTAGTATCTACTATCAGTCCGTTTGCGAACTGAAGCCGAAGTTCAGACAGGGCGGTCAGCACCTCGTCAGGCGCATCGGCCGCTATCTGATCATGAAGGAACTTGCACATTTCATCAAACACGTATCTCTGGGTTGGTATATTAAATTGACAAAATGTTTCGAGGACAACACGGGGTGGACTTCTCTGCGGATTTACCATCCAACCCATCGCCATATTATATAGCGCAACGCGTTCTCTGTTACCAGGAAGCTGACTACGTCTCTGAGGACCATCGGAACCAGCAGACCCATGAACAGGTCCGAGCGAATGAAAGAAGCTAGCCGCAAGGGGAGAGTTGCGACTACGAACAGAAGAAGAAGCATACGATACAGGACTGACAAGAGAAGGAGTAGAAACAGTAGCAACGACAGGGGTTAACAAAACAGGAGTAGTAGCGGGAGCAGGAGTATGTGGAAGCGGAGGAGCAGTAGGGATAGCAACAGACAAAGGAGCAGGAACAGTCGGAAGAACAGGTGCAGGTTGAGGAACAGGCGGAGGAACAATAGGTGGAAGAACAGGTACGGCAGGGACCACAGGAGCTGCGGTACCCTGTACGTACGGAGGTGGCGACTTCATAAGATAGGACATTAAAGGATCCTCAACTGGCTCTTCCTTCTTATCCGACTCCGTAGGCAAAGCAGGATAACATTTATCTATGGTCATACGCTGTAGTCTTTCAAACACTTCCTTATCCTTATCCTCCTTATCACGCTGGAACTGCTCAGCTTTCTTCACTATGGTAGCAACATTATCTCGCTGACTACGTTTATTCTGTCTGATCTCTTTCTGTCGGGCTTCTTTACGCCACAACCGAAAGGCATCAAACATGGCCGGCCTTGATTTACGTTCGAACAGCTTCATTTCTAGATTATCTAAGATCGACGCCTCGAAGCTACCGTGAGGTGGCCAACGAAGGTCGCCGTCTTTCTTTGTATATTTAATCCAATAATCGTTAAAGGTAATCGGGCCTAGCCCGTGTTTGCTATACAAGTCATAAGTAGGAGTCCCAACCGGAGGTATCGGACACGAGTCCTCCAGTCGGGGATCCGCACCACAAGGTCTAAAACAACTGAACAAAGTACTGCGACCAGGCATCTTGCACACTAGCCGAGTTTCACAAACTTCAAGGGTTACGGGATTTACCAAGTCCCAGCAAAGAACAAAACCCTCGGTTTTTGGCGGCTGCAGTCGTCAAACAACACAACAAAGTACCAAGAACCACAAATGCAATGGAACCATGCAACCACTAAGTAACCACAACCAAGAACTCTGGGAGCGACCCACAAATACTTAACTCAAAGATCGATGGCGTCACCAGGAAGGCCCGTCAATCGTCTCGCTATACCAAGGTCTACGCCAGGCGCCAAAACAGGTCTACAGTCAGGGCAGCAGTCCGTCGCAGCCGTCAGGAGGCGGGAATCTTCGCGGGAAAAGTCTTCGGGCCACTTATTTCGACAACAGGATCGATGAAGCGGAGTGCACCTTCCCTCGGAGATTTCACACGAAGTTCCTCACGATCGTCGGGCTTGGACCGGTACCACTGATGCAGCCCCACGTTGGGCGCCAACTGAAGGACTGGGTTCTTTTGGACCCAGCGGTGCCAGGGCACAACACCTGAAACCTTCGTGGGTAACCTGCTCCGGCGCACAAGTTACAGAGACACGGGACACTTCCTATGACGTCAAAGATTCAAGGTTTATTTGCTGCAGGGAACACAGAGATCACGACAAGTACACAGCGTGCAACTTGGGGAGACTGCTTCAAATTGGTTCTGTGGATTGCTCCTTTTATACAGTTTTTACCCATAGAATTACATTGAGCACAGAAGTTTACAACCCGGTTCCCACAATTATCCCCCAGAGGGGTCGCTTTGGTCACTTTGAAACACACGAGGTCCGGAACATAAGTACGGAAACATTTGGCGGTTCCCAACTGTAAAAACCATCTTCCCACCATTAGCAGATTCCAATCAGCAGTAAAATAGATCGTAATAGGAACAAAGATAGGTGCAGAGGAAGACGGAGACAGTGGGGAGATCGGAAAGGGTGTAAAAGGGGAGGTATCGGGAAACACGAGATACAGGCATCAAAGGGACGTGCCTAATGAGATGCACGGCTGAGACAATAAGTCCGTGCGGCAAGATGAGCCTCAAGCGGCGCCATCTGCCTTACAGTAGCATCCCCCTCGTCATAAAGACACTTACAAAGAACATGTGTCTTCCGCAGATATCTTGGGAGTCCCAGGGTCGCGAAGCGGACAACGTCCGTTCGCTGGCTACTTGAGGGCAAGAGACAAAATGGATGCCGTATCTAAGATGGAACCCGTTGGTACAGATGAAAAACCCACGTAACAAACGAACGGTTTAAGTTAGCACAGCGAAACTGCGCACACTTACTAAACTCGTCATTTGCGGTTCATGGATACCAGACTCGACTATATTCGTGCGAGTCAAAAACACCACTTACGATTGTCACGGAACCTCACTCCACACCACCCTAGTTCAGACATGGCCATATGCAAATCAGCCTTGACCCTGTGCCTCATGGGAACAGTCCAGTCCGAACTGCCAAGCCATGTGTTTCCTGGACCGAAATCAAGCATCCAAGGACCGGTTTCTGGCTATCAGCCGTCATCTGCCAGGATCGCTTGACTCCAGTGGTGTGGAGAGCATGGGACTCACGTCTGAGCATACCCATCCCACTCGGGGTGACAAATGAAAAATCAACAGTTGATGGACAGAATGCAGAACAATGTCATACATTAACCCCAGTACAGAGATCTGGCCTAAATCCATCGTTTTTTTGTGCTCCACACCACCCCAGTTCAGAAATGGCCATATGCAAATCAGCCTTGACCCTGTGCCTCATGGGAACAGTCCAGCCTGAACTGCCAAGCCATGTCTTTCCTGGACCGAAATCAAGCATCCCTGGACCGGTTTCTGGGTATCAGCCGTCATCAGCCAGGATAGCTTGACCCCAGTGGTGTGGAGAGCATGGGACTCACGTCTGAGCATACCCATTCCACTCGGGGTGACAAATGCAAAAACAACAGTTGAGTGACAGAATGCAGAACAATGTCATACATTCACCCCTGTACAGAAATCTGGGCCTAAATCCATCGTTTTTTTGCACTCCGCACCACCCCAGTTCAGACATGGCCATATGCAAATCAGCCTTGACCCTGTGCCTCATGGGAACAGTCCAGCCGAACTGCCAAGCCATGTCTTTCCTGGACCGGAATCAAGCATCCTAGGACCGGTTTCTGGCTATCAGCCGTCATCAGCCAGGATAACTTGACTCCAGTGGTGCGGAGAGCATGGGACTCACGTCTGAGCATACCCATCCAAATCTTGGTGACAAATGCAAAAACAACAGTTGATGGACAGAATGCAGAACAATGTCATACATTCACCCCAGTACAAAGATCTGGGCCTAAATCCATCGTTTTTTTGCACTACACACCACCCCAGTTCAGACATGGCCATATGCAAATCAGCCTTGACCCTGTGCCTCATGGGAACAGTCCAGCCCGAACTGCCAAGCCATGTCTTTCCTGGACCGGAATCAAGCATCTTAGGACCGGTTTCTGGCTATCAGCCGTCATCAGCCAGGATAGCTTGACTCCAGTGGTGTGGAGAGCATGGGACTCACGTCTGAGCATACCCATCCCAATCGGGGTGACAAATGCAAAAACAACAGTTGATGGACAGAATGCAGAACAGTGTCATACATTCACCCCAGTACAGAGATCTGGGCCTAAATCCATCGTTTTTTTGTACTCCACACCACCCCAGTTCAGACATGGCCATATGCAAATCAGCCTTCACCCTGTGCCTCATAGGAACATTCCAGCCCGAACTGGCAAGCCATGTCTGTCCTGGACCGGAATCAAGCATTTTAGGACCAGTTTCTGGCTATCAGCCGTCATCAGCCAGGATAACATGACTCCAGTGGTGTGGAGAGCATGGGACTCACGTCTGAGCATACCCATCCAAATCTTGGTGACAAATGCAAAAACAACAGTTGATGGACAGAATGCAGAACAATGTCATACATTCACCCCAGTACAGAGATCTGGGCCTAAATCCATCGTTTTTTTGCACTGCATACCACCCCAGTTCAGACATGGCCATATGCAAATCAGCCTTGACCCTGTGCCTCATGGGAACAGTCCAGCCCGAACTGCCAAGCCATGTCTTTCCTGGACCGGAATCAAGCATCTTAGGACCGGTTTCTGGCTATCAGCCGTCATCAGCCAGGATAGCTTGACTCCAGTGGTGTGGAGAGCATGGGACTCACGTCTGAGCATACCCATCCCAATCGGGGTGAGAAATGCAAAAACAACAGCTGATGGACAGAATGCAGAACAATGTTATACATTCACCCCAGTACAGAGATCTGGGCCTAAATCCATCGTTTTTTTGCACTCCACACCACCCCAGTTCAGACATGGCCATATGCAAATCAGCCTTCACCCTGTGCCTCATGGGAACAGTCCAGCCCGAACTGCCAAGCCATGTCTTTCCTGGACCGGAATCAAGCATCCCAGGACCGGTTTCTGGCTATCAAGTCAAGATATCTTTATTCGACTTTTTCCAAGTCATACAAAGAGGACATAAAACAGATAAAACATAGCATAAAATACATATAAACAGATAAGTGTTAAAAAAGTACTACATACAGTGATTTAAGAAGGCGAAATTTGACCCGCAGCATTCACCCTTACTGCGGCCACTAAAAAATTAGCAATGCAAAATGTTATCCGTGGATTTAGTGCAAGCTGTAAATAAAGCAGCGCCGGGCGCACCTGAGTAAACCCCAGTTCTCTCAGGATAGGCAGCAGGTATTTTTTCCTCGGCTCCTGATAATGGCTACAGAACATTACAAGGTGCATTGTGTCCTGCACCGAAAAGTCATCACAGCTACAAGGAGGGGCTAACTCGGGCTTCAGCCATTTTTTAAAAGAAGAACCCAGGTAAAAATGTATCAGGTTAAACCTGAACTTCGTCAGTAAAAACCTGTGGTAGGGGTGTGTAACAAAGCAAAGATAAGGGGCCAAAGAGGGTGCACTGACCAGGAGGTTATGTGCCCTAACTGAAGGTTTTAATAATTCAACATCCTCCCGGCAGGCTGCCTTCTTTTCCAGAAATGCCTTTTTTATTTGGGCGATATCTGATGCCTTGATTTTTTCTGGGTGTAAGAAAAGTTCTGGACGGTCTAAATCAGCAAATGATTTGTCTAAATATGACAACCATGGGATGCTCTTGTGTCTATCTAGGGCGAGTACGTCTTTCAAGATGGTATGGTTCAGTGGGAGATCCTCATTCAGCCATATTTTAAGCCATAAAATCAGTGGCGCTAGGCTTAGTAGATCCGTCAGGTAGGATAGGCCCACCTCCTGATGTATCGCGTAAGTTGGGGCTGACTGGGGTAAGGAGAGGAGTGATCTAATAAATTTATTTTCCGCTCTCTGTATGGGTTCAAGGTTTACATACCCCCATAGCGGAGATCCATAGAGTGCTATGGCCACAGGTTTGCACCTATAGATTTTTAAGAGGGCTTCCATTGGCCTTGCCCCCAGCTTGCCCGCAAAGCCAAGGATTGCTAAAGAAGACCTAGTTACTGCCAGTCTTTTTGCTGTTACCTGTGGCCCCCATGTTCCCTTGTTATCAAACAAAACTCCCAAATAGGGGAACGTGGTGACTTTTGATACGGGAACCCCACTGCAAAGAAATGTTTTATGGCATTTTTTAAAGCACTCACGCCCCATAACCATTGTGTGGGATTTTGAAACATTCACCTTCAAGTCCAATTTGTCCATGAAGGAACCAAAGGCATCCAATAAATGCTGCAGTCCGATGCCAGTGCGAGCAATCAGCACCGCGTCGTCCGCGTACAGGAGGGCCGGAATATGCACATCTCCTGCGCGTGGTACGTCCGCGCCCTGGCTGCAAAGGTGTTCTCCTAGGCCATTAATATACAGGGTAAAAAGTGTAGGGGCCAGAATACACCCTTGCCTCACCCCCTTTAAAGATTTAAACGTGGGGGTACATCTGCCATTGTTTGATACACGCACTGCGGCAAATAATTCTCGATGCAGCGCAGCCATGAATAAAACCAAAGCTTTGTCAATACCTAACTCTAGTAAAATCGCCCACAGTTTGGATCTGTTAACAAGATCAAATGCCGACGAGAGGTCCATGAAGGCAAGAAATACAGAACCCTCCTTGGCGACTGTATACTTAGAAATGAGTAAATGCAAGTTGCAACATTGTTCAATGGTCCCTTTCCTCTCCCTGAAACCGTATTGAAGTTCGGACAGCCCCCCGCAGGCCTCCACATTCTCCCTCAATCTAGCCAGAAGTACTCTGCCCAAGATTTTTATAGTTGAATCCAGGAGGGATATTGGCCTATAGAATGCTGGATCGTCCCGCCGACCTTTGTTTTTAAAAATTGGGACGATAATAGATTGGGCCCATGAAACAGGGGCTGAGTTTCCATTCACTGCGTTAAATACGTTTGTCAGGACCTCGGCCCAAAGTTTGGGTGAGAACAAAAAGAAATCTGCGGGTACTCCGTCTGGCCCTGGTGCCTTGTTTTTTTTGGTAGCCAACAGGGCTTTTTCTACTTCTTGATGGTTAAAGATGATATAATGATCATCATTATTCGGCGAAGAGCCTATCTTAGCACCCTCGTCAGCACCCCCATATACTTTTTCAAAAAAGGACAACCAAGACTCATCAGTGATTACGCAGTCCATGGGGTCGTTACTGACGTCAAGGAAAAGAGGCTGTTTAATAATTTCCCAAAATCTTCGGCTGTCCTTCAATACTGCTGCCGAGAGGAGATTTTCCCATGCTTCTTGTTTGATCTCATCTTTGCGGGTCTTTATAGCAGCTTTGTAGACTTTCCTTAAACTCACGATGTCCTCTTTAACCCTGGGCACAGATTTAAGAGCCGCCAATAGATCTCTATGAGCTTTGGAGCATGCATGATCGAACCAACGCTTGTGGCCATCAACACCCTGGATGGGTTTAGCGAGTAAGTCCTTCGAGACCTGGTCACAGATTGCCTCGTATGCTGCGATAATTTTTGTGCCCTTGAATATCCGGATCTCTGCACTTCTCCACCTGTGCTATGATTTTAGGATAGCATTTTTTGTAAAAACTTTCCGGAATAACTTTTGCCCACTTAATACGTCTGGCTTGGTCTGTGGGCCTCAGAGGAAGGGCAGGTTTGTACTTGGCTGGTGAAGGTCCCAGGTGAGCTCCCCATGCAGCTTCAAGCAGGACTGGGTTGTGATCACTATAAATTGTAGGGACTGTGCTGTAAGCCATATATTGCTGTAAGATACCTGATGAAACAAAGATATAGTCAATCACTGTTCCCTGCTGAGCTCCATTGAAGGTTGGGAGTCTCTGCCCACAGTCAGGTTCGTGTAGGTCAAAATAGGCCAAAAGCTCCTCAAGCTCCTGCCCCTCAGCGGTATGTTCAAAATGGGGACCACGTGTGGCTGCGTCATCAGCCTCATCTACATCTCTGCCCTTACAGGCAGAACCACATGGGTGAATATTAAAATCGCCTAGTAAAATTAACTCAGAAGAAAGCTCGATATCTTGTGAGACTGTGTTTAAAATGTTTTCCAAATTAGCAATGTTGCGGCCGCTGTAGACACTATTCCCTGAGTTATAAAAATTGACAAACAAGGTCCTACAATCTTTGTTTATCACCCTCTCAACTATCAGAATATTATCAGAGTCTGAGCTTATCTGTCTATAGGTGCCTTTTAAGGCTAGTGAGAATAGAAGCACCAGGCCGCCTTTGGCTCTGCCTGCTCTACTGGGACTTGCAGGTATGACGAAACTAGAGAACCCATCCAGCCAAAAACTAATGGAAGTGTCCCAGGTCTCTTGTAAGGCGATAATATGGTGTTCTGAGATAAAGCTCAGCCAGGCTTTGTCCTGGCGTTTTGCGTTTGTCCCTGCAACGTTCCAGCTTAAGATTTTACATGGGACAAACGATGCTGGTTTATTGGTGTTTGGAGCTGCTGAGACTGTTTCGCCTGGATGTTGTGAGACCATAGTGCCTCTTACTGGTGGTGACTCGTTTGGTGCCTCCATGGCTTGCCTAGAACCTGGTTCAAGTCAATCGCATATGTTTAAGTCCGATAGAGGGGCAAACCTATTTCCTGTGCTAACACCCCAATCAAAAGGAGTTGCTACCTGACCCTGACCATATTGTGGTGGGTTCCATGTAAGTAGAGGAGTGTTGGGATGATGTGGTAGCTGATCATTTCTCTGCCACTGAGCTTGCCTGAAGCCCCAGGCGTTACGCACCTCGCCCGGCATGCCCCCATCCCATACGCTACCTCTTGGCTCTTGGGCCAAGGCAGCTCTGGAATTCAGGTCTGACGTGCGATACAGTCTTCCCAAGTCCTGATAGACTGTAGGCTGAAGCCAATCGTTCGGGTGTCGGGGTCTGGCGGTGTCTTTCCAGTTATTCCTAGTGGTGTATCTATTATGACCAATAAGTTTAGGTAAGGTACAGAATTTTGTTTTGTCATAGAAAAACTTGAGGGTGAGAGGGACTATCGAACCTCTGCGTCGTTGGGGCGGAAAGACATTATTCAGAACATCTGGGAGAACCTCCGCGTTAGCGAAGTTAAGAATAACGCAATCCCCAGTGAACTTTTTGGGCTTGCTTCCTATCCAGGATACCCTCCTGGACATAACAATATCCCCTGCCAACTTATCGTAACCTTGAGCTGACATATGCATATTGTTAGTGAGCCAATACAGCGCTTTATCTTTTAAATCCTGATTGGACTCAATCTTACCATCTGCTAGAACAGGGACATTTGCCAACACCAGAACAACTGGTGAAGCCTCCAAGATAAATTGAGCGGAGAGATCCTCCTGCTGTGTCCCCACAGGGACTGAAGTTATACTAGTGACGGGGGCTGCCGCTTCCACGCCTTGACCAGTAACAGGCAATGCAGTTGGTATTAAGGAAGGTGGGGGCGAAGAGCCCTGGTGAATAGCTAGTGGGTTACTTGCACTAGAGGTGTGCTCCTCATTTGTAGGTAACAAATTTGAAATAAGAGAGGACAAGTTTTCAACCACTTCCGCCATCTTGCTATGCCCTGTACCCAGTTTTTTGACCTCAGCTGTTAGTTTATCTAATTTGCCAATCAGGGGTTTAATAATGGTCTTGATCTTGATGTCCATCATTTCCTGAATTCTGTTAAAGAGGTCATCATCTTTATTACTTCTAACCTCGGTCGCGTTATCAAAATCAGCCTGTTTCCTTAGCCGCTTAGGAGGTGTGGTGGTGGCCTTTGTCCTACCTAGATGTTTCCCCCCCCGTTTGGCTGTGGATTTACGACAGGCTCTAACCGCCCGTGTAGCTGGCCGTGGTGAATGGAATACTACTTCCGTGATAGATAACTGGAGATTTGGATCGATACTGGTGTTTGTTAGAAGATCTACTGGGTCTGCTCTATCAGACTGAAGATTATCCTCAGCATCTTTGATGACTTCAGATCCATTAGAATGAAAAGTCATGTCTATGAGATTAATTTCGGGGTTAACTTGCAGAGGGTCAAGAGCCTCAGTGCTAGAAACACTTGAGGTCGGGCTTGCGGGGGGCATAATAGGAGACTGACTAAGGCCAAGAGATTGCCTACGTTTATTATTAATGTCACTGACCATTTGTACCATATAAGATTTGATGGTGTTTGTTTTCTCCACCGGTGCAGGTAGCCGTTTTTTCCCCATAGCCTTCTCGGCAAAGTCAACACTTTACAAAGGACTCGTTCTCAACAAAATAGCCAAGGTAGTATCCGATGTGGCAGTGTGGCAATAACTATTTGATGTGGGCCTAATGCGTGACTGCACCACGAACACTACAATGTGAATCAAAATAAAGCGGTACCTTGCTGGTTCAGCCGGCAGGTGAATGGGAAAAGGCCTAGCCTGGCCTCCTCGTGCCCCTGAGGGCCACAGAGGGCCCGCCCTTTGCCCGGGCTTCGCCCCGGGCGTCCCGCACGCGTCCCGCGTAGCTGAGGGCTGGTTCTTTTTCAACGCCCCTCCTGACGCCTTGGCTCGGCGTCAGGGAACGCGCCTCCGCCGCAAGGACTGCCGGGACCTGTAGTCCCGAGGCGGCGGTGGCGAGCCTGGTGTTCGCGGTCTGCTGGGCGCCTTGTGCCGGTTCTTCTTAGGCGACAGTGATCCCTGGGTTAATGCAGGCTTCGGTAAGTTCCTCTGCACTCCGCTAACTGCTTGCTCTGATGAGAGCTCCCCCCGCTACACCGAGGGCTGGTTCTTTTTCAACGCCCCTCCTGACGCCTTGGCTCGGCGTCAGGGAACGCGCCTCCGCCGCAAGGACTGCCGGGACCTGTAGTCCCGAGGCGGCGGTGGCGAGCCTGGTGTTCGCGGTCTGCTGGGCGCCTTGTGCCGGTTCTTCTTAGGCGACAGTGATCCCTGGGTTAATGCAGGCTTCGGTAAGTTCCTCTGCACTCCGCTAACTGCTTGCTCTGATGAGAGCTCCCCCCGCTACACCGAGGGCTGGTTCTTTTTCAACGCCCCTCCTGACGCCTTGGCTCGGCGTCAGGGAACGCGCCTCCGCCGCAAGGACTGCCGGGACCTGTAGTCCCGAGGCGGCGGTGGCGAGCCTGGTGTTCGCGGTCTGCTGGGCGCCTTGTGCCGGTTCTTCTTAGGCGACAGTGATCCCTGGGTTAATGCAGGCTTCGGTAAGTTCCTCTGCACTCCGCTAACTGCTTGCTCTGATGAGAGCTCCCCCCAGGATAGCTTGATTCCAGTGGTGTGGAGAGCATGGGACTCACGTCTGAGCATACCCAGCTCACTCGGGGATAGTAAAAAATGTAAAAACAACAGTTGATGGACAGAATGCAGAACAGTGTCATACATTCACCCCAGTACAGAGATCTGGGCCTAATTCCATCGTTTTTTTGCACTCCATACCACCCCAGTTCAGACATGGCCATATGCAAATCAGCCTTGACCCTGTGCCTTATGGGAACAGTCCAGCCCGAACTGCCAAGCCATGTCTTTCCTAGACGGGAATCAAGCATCCTAGGACCGGTTTCTGGCTATCAGCCGTCATCAGTCAGGGTAGCTTGACTCCAGTGGTGTGGAGAGCATGAGACTCACGTCTGAGCATACCCATCCCACTCGGGGTGACAAATGCACAATCAACAGTTGATGGACAGAATGCAGAACAATGTCATACATTCACCCCAGCACAGAGATCTGGGCCTAAATCCATCTTTTTTTTTGCACTCCATACCACCCCAGTTCAGACATGGCCATATGCAAATCAGCCATGACCCTGTGCCTAATGGGAACAGTCAGCCCGAACTGCCAAGCTATGTCTTTCCTGGACCGGAATCAAGCATCCTAGGACCGGTTTCTGGCTATCAGCCATCATGAGCCAGGATAGTTTGACTCCAGTGGTGTGGAGAGCATGGGACTCACGTCTGAGCATACTCATCCCACTCGGGGTGACAAATGCAAAAACAACAGTTGATGGACAGAATGCAGAACAATGTCATACATTCACCCCAGTACAGAGATCTGGGCCTAATTCCATCGTTTTTTTGCACTCCATACCACCCCAGTTCAGACATGGCCATATGCAAATCAGCCTTGACCCTGTGCCTTATGGGAACAGTCCAGCCCGAACTGCCAAGCCATGTCTTTCCTAGACGGGAATCAAGCATCCTAGGACCGGTTTCTGGCTATCAGCCGTCATCAGTCAGGGTAGCTTGACTCCAGTGGTGTGGAGAGCATGAGACTCACGTCTGAGCATACCCATCCCACTCGGGGTGACAAATGCAAAATCAACAGTTGATGGACAGAATGCAGAACAATGTCATACATTCACCCCAGCACAGAGATCTGGGCCTAAATCCATCTTTTTTTTTGCACTCCATACCACCCCAGTTCAGACATGGCCATATGCAAATCAGCCATGACCCTGTGCCTAATGGGAACAGTCAGCCCGAACTGCCAAGCTATGTCTTTCCTGGACCGGAATCAAGCATCCTAGGACCGGTTTCTGGCTATCAGCCATCATGAGCCAGGATAGTTTGACTCCAGTGGTGTGGAGAGCATGGGACTCACGTCTGAGCATACCCATCCCACTCGGGGTGACAAATGCAAAATCAACAGTTGATGGACAGAATGCAGAACAATGTCATACATTTACCCCAGTACAGAGATCTGGCCTAAATCCATCGTTTTTTGCACTCCATACCACCCCAGTTCAGACATGGCCATATGCAAATCAGCCATGACCCTGTGCCTCATGAGTACAGTCTAGCCTGAACTGCCAAGCCATGTCTTTCCTGGACCGGAATCAAGCATCCTAGGACCGGTTTCTGGCTATCAGCCGTCATCAGCCAGGCTAGCTTGACTTCAGTAGTGTGAAGAGCATAAGAATTACGTCTGAGCATAACCATCCCACTCGGGGTGACATATGCAAAAACAAGAGTTGATGGACAGAATGCAGAACAATGTCATACATTCACCCCAGTACAGAGATCTGGGCCTAAATCTATCGTTTTTTTGCACTCAACACCACCCCAGTTCAGACATGGCCATATGCAAATCAGCCTTTACCCTGTGCCTCATGGGAACAGTCCAGCCCGAACTACCAAGCCATGTCTTTCCTGGACCGGAATCAAGCATCCTAGGACCGGTTTCTGGCTATCAGCCGTCATTGCTGTTGAAATAGGCCAAGATCATCTCTGCTAGTGCGGATATAAATGCAGCAGTGTATAAATGCGGAAAGGTGCCGACACCCGTCCCCAGTCATTGGGGTGTTAGGTGTGCCTCGCATCAAGCAAAAATGATAGTTGTAAGCATTTAGAAAGAGTCTTTGCATTGTGAGCCACTGGGGTGCCCAGAAAGGGAGGATGGGACCTAACCAATTTCTCAGCCACAGTTAAAATCACCCCCCAGCAGCCAAGTGCTTAAGATCATTGGGATATAAGACTGGAGAGAGAGGAAAGGAACTGGTGTTGGTCGTAGATGAGGGCATAAACGCTCCCCAACAGTATAGTGTGCCCATCGAGCCACCCATGTATTTGAACATAATGCTCACTTTCTCAATAAGATAATCGTCTACAATGGAGGGTTCCGCTGTGCTCACCCATATCACTGCCTCCCTAGTAGATGAGAAGTAGGAGGTGTGAACAAGTTGATCACGCCAGGTGTGACATAAACGGTCACCTTTCATTAAATCTCCATTGGGAGTAGATTTTATAGCATTTAAAGGCCATTCTCAGTCCCCTGATGTTCTATGTTAGAAATCAATAGGTTAATTTCTGGGTGTGATGCAGGGTATTGGGTTGAGTCCCCAATGTTGAGAAGAGACAGAGGGAGATCCCGTGTCCCCATCGGTGCAACAATGAGTATGTGATTGTAGGAGTCTCTTTCAATATACAAAACAAAGCCCCAAAAATGTAAAAAGGTCAGAAGGGACATCTGACCTAACAGTGTCAGTAAGTAAGCTGCTGCAACCAACACTATGAAAAGTACATTTGCAATCGCCTTCGGGGAAGAAGCATCCACTGTCGGTGGAGGTTCTCTTTAGTCGCTTAGGACTACCAGCACAGCCTGGCAGAGTGTTCAGCATTGGGTTGGCCCCTACAAGAAGTCATCCACTATTTTTATTTCACATGAAAAAAGCAAAGCCCAGACCACTGAGGGTCAGCGTGCAGATTTGTGCTTTGAGGGGTCTCCAATACCTTAGCACCCCGTGCAATGGTTAGAGTAATTTGTCCTCTGTGGTGTTACTTGCAGTCTCTTTCTCAGTGGCATCAATGGGTCTGATGAGGATTCCTCAGGGGATGAGGCCGATGTTGAGCGGACAGTTGACACTGATCTCAAGGCCACTTTCAAGCCTTTGGATTCTGGGGTAGGAGTAGCCATTGCATTTCTCATTTGAACCCATCGTGGCCATTGCCTGATAGGGCCCTACACTTGAAGGGGTTGGGATGAGGCTGGTCCCCAGGTGGACCCTGTCGGCAATATTGCTGTTCCAACCAGGCCTACACCTCTGCAGAACTGAGCTTGGTCGTCCGCCACCAGATGCAACCACGAGGGAAAGAGGAGGGTACACTTGAGGCCGAGTTTACAAAGCTCCTTCTTAACACTGAGGAAGGAGACTCTACAACGTTGGACTGAGTGTAGTCAATAAAAAGCATAACCCTTGAGAAGTCCATCTTGATTGGGTCAATCAGCCTTGCTCTGTCACACGGGCAGTCTCTTGCAGGGTCACCACTTATAGATAGCCTGCCACTAGGGTGACCAACTGGCATTGGTGCAAATTCAGGACGGTGAGTGTAAAAATTCAGGACAAAGGGTCAAAATTCAGGACAAAAATTCAGGACAGGAGGTCAAAATTCAGGACAAAAGGTACGTTTTACAGACATATCAGAGGTCGCGCAATAGTATATAAGTAAGCCCAGCCATTTTCAAACATGTTCAACCGTTTGCAAACCTATCCATCATGTATCCTTCCATCTATCATTTCACTGATCCATCCCTTCATCCATCCCCTCATCCATCCTTTCACTCATCTCCATTATCAATCCATCCATCCACCATTTCACCCTATCCATCTGTACACTTATCCATCCACTCTTTATCCCATCCATCCATTCACTCATCCATTCAGCCATTTACCCTTTCACCAATCCAGCCATCCTTTCACTTACTAATCCTTCCACCCATCCACTATTTTAGTCATCCATCCATCCTCCCTTTCTCTCTCCATCGACCCTTTCACTTAGCCATCCTTCCTTCCATCCATCCATCCACCCATCCATCCATCCATCTACTCATCCCCTCATGAATCCATCCATTGATCCTATCACTCATCCATCTATCATTTCACTCCTTCACACATCTATTCATCCTTTTGTCCATCTACCCTCCCTTTCACTCACTCATCCATCCTTACATCCACCCTTTCACTCATACGTCTTCATTCACCCTTGCACTTATCAATCCATCCATCATTTCACTCATCCACCTACCCACCCATCATCCACCCAACCATCCACCCAGCCACCATCCACCCACCCACTCATCCATCCATCCTTTCACCCACCCACCATCCAATCCACTGATCCATCCTTTCACCCACCCACTATCCACCCACCCACCCATCCATCCATCCATCCATCCATCCTTTCACCCACCCACTCATCCATCCATCCTTTCACCCACCCACTCATCCATCCATCCATCCTTTCACCCACCCACTCATCCATCCATCCATCCTTTCACCCACCCACTCATCCATCCATCCTTTCACCCACCCACTCATCATCCATCCATCCTTTCACCCACCCACTCTCCATCCATCCATCCTTTCACCCACCCATCATCCATCCATCCATCCGTCCTTCCCCTCATCATCCATCCTTCCCCTCATCATCCATCCATCCTT
Organism: Lissotriton vulgaris; assembly: GCF_964263255.1. NCBI lineage: Eukaryota > Metazoa > Chordata > Amphibia > Caudata > Salamandridae > Lissotriton > Lissotriton vulgaris. The sequence goes on from NW_028248175.1 coordinate 42,381, forward strand.
TTCCCTCATCATCCATCCATCCTTTTCCCTCATCATCCATCCATCCATCCTTCTACCCACCCACTCATCATCCATCCATCCTTTTACCCACCCCCTCATCATCCATCCATTCCCTAATCATCCATCCATCCATCCTTTCACGCACCCCCTCATCATCCATCCATCCACCCTTCCCCTCATCATCCATCCATCCATCCATCCTTCCCCTCATCATCCATCCTTTCACCCACCCCCTCATCATCAATCCATCCATCCATCCCCTCATCATCCATCCATCCCTCCCCTCATCATCCATCCCTCCCCTCATCATCCATCCTTCCCCTCATCATCCATCCATCCATCCTTTCACCCACCCATCCATCCATCCTTCCCCTCTATCCATCCCCTCATCCATCCATTCATCCATCCTTCCCCTCACCCATCCCCTCACCCATCCCCTCACCCATCCCCTCATCCATCCATCCATCCCCTCACCCATCCATCCATCCATCCCCTCACCCATCCATCCATCCTTCCCCTCACCCATCCATCCATCCTTCCCCTCACCCATCCATCCATCCTTCCCCTCACCCATCCATCCATCCTTCCCCTCATCCATCCTCCCTTTCATCCATCATACATCCTTCCCCTCACCCATCCATCCATCCCATCCATTTATCCTTCCCCTCATCCATCCATCTCCTGATCCATCCATCCATCCTTCCCCTCATCCATCCATCCTCTCCATCCATCCATCCTTCTCCTCATCCATCATCCTTCCTCTCATCCATCTTTCCCCTCATCCATCATCCAGCTACCCTTCCACCCATACATCCAGCTATTTACATTTTCTCTCCATCCTTCCCGTCACTCATCAATCCATCCATCCTCTCTCATTAGCCATTTATTCAATCTTTCATTCATCAATTCACCCTTTCACTAATTCATCCAGCCATTCACCCATCCCTTCACTTACTTACTCGCCGAGCTTTCCATATTAATTTTGAGCTGAGCTGTTTTGAGAAGAGGCCCATCAAGAACTTCACCCTCGCTGCAGGACTGGGACAGAAGCCACCCAGGGCGGAGACAGGATCCAACACAGGGGGGGACAAGAGCCACCACAGGTGGGGGTGGACTGGAGCCACAACATGGGGGGACAGGAGCCATCCCAGGCGTGGGGTGGACTGGAGCCACCACATGGGGGACAGGTGCCATCACTGAGGGGAGGGCAGGAGCCATCACAGGAGAGGGAACGCAGGGGTGGGCATGCAGTATTCTAGTATCATCTTGAGCTCCTCTCCTGCACAAGACAACGAGAATATCTGTATTGTGGAATGAGTGCACTCATTCCACAATACAGATATTCAATTAAGTGAGTCCCCCCGGAAGGAGTAGCACACCAAAGAACCATGAGCAACTATGATGATATAACGAAAAGTACAGATGCCAGGGCAGAGACTTTTGCTTTTAAAGAGACAGAAGCAGACCGAATATATTCGCTAATAAGGGAAGAATTATCACAGGAACCCTCAACCCGGGGTAAGGAACAAAACGTCAAACAATTAATTTACTTAACTAAAAGACAAATAAACCAAAAGCTCCATGCGAGCACACTGATAAAGTATCATCGAGCACAGCGCATTCCGAGAGGCCTAAGAATCTCCCTAAAACCTTCGCTTTGCAAGAACTCTAAGCAATTCCAGGATAAATGGTTTGCAATCCTCAATAAGTGTTCACTGGACCTCATCCTACTGATAATTGAGGAACTATCAGGAATCTTGGATGAACTAACAAAAGAAATAGGAGAAGTTTCAAATGAGTTATCTAAAATGCTAACTGAGGACGAACTATCACAGACACTGAATGACATTAAAGCACAGATGGAAAAACATACTAAAGAAATCAATGAGAGAAAAATTTGGAAATTTAAAAGGGACACCCTCGACTACAAGTTGGGGGAGGTATATACATGGGCAGATATTTACGCCCAAAAAAGAAGGAATCGACCATATACTCCTAATACTGATACATCCTCCACAGGCAGTGATACTTCCCAAAGATCTCAAAGACACCAACCAAGTTCAAGTCAGCGAGAACAAGCACGGGCTGAACCAAGAGCTCAATCAGGAGAGAGGTCACAAGACGACACCCAAACCGAACAACCTACGACAAGCAAACCAACAACAGTGAATCCTTTTTTAGAGCAAGGTCAGGCCCAAAAAGGCGACCCCGGAGAGGAAAAGGCAAAAGAAAAGGACAAAGAGAAGGAACACCCCAACACGAGGAGCACCACGATCCCAAAGAAAGACAAAGACAAGAAGAAAACAGTGACGTGAATCAATTGGTTATCAACATCAGCAACTTCAAACCAAGTGAATATGAACTCAGTTTACTACAACGTGGCACTTCCTATGTTCCCACAACCAATACTAGCACATTAGAACTAGAAGTAAGTTTTTATAAACTCATGCGCAAACTCAGACTTCGATATTACTTTGACCATGTACTTCCTCAAACAAACAAAGAAACTGAAGACCAGCTGTGTGGATTAAGGATTTCTAGCAATTTTCAAGCACCGACAAGCCACAAAACTTTGGACTTGTATGAGAAAATGGTGAAACAGGATCTAGCCCAACTGAATTGCGAAAAAAAGTCAAAAAGAAATATGACACGGAAAGATATGGACACCCTAAAGAAACTGGCTAACAAAACAGACATAAGATTCACTAAAGCAGACAAGGGAGGTGCCCTTGTTATTATGAACAACTCCATGTATGAAGAGAAGGTTCTTGAACACCTGTCAGACAATAACACCTACCTATTACTTGATGTGAATCCTACCAGCGATTTTTCCAAAAATCTAGACAGCATTGTAAATAAAGCATACGAAATGGGCACCATCAACATCAAAACCAAGAAGTTTCTAATGAATCCTAATCCAAAAAGCCCGGTGTTCTACATGATACCCAAAATACACAAAAACTTGATGGACCCTCCTCTACGACCTATCGTATCAACGAAAGGAAGCCTTCATGAACCAATTGGTCAATTAATTGACAAGCACCTTCAACCCACAGTAAGAAACATGAGGACATTTGTCAAAGATTCAACTGACTTTTTTAAAAAATTGGATGAAATTCATTTTGAACTGAGTGAAAAATTGCTTATGTGCACAGCAGACGTACGGTCGCTGTACACCTCAATACCGCATAACCTTGGATTGGAAGCTGTTGAAAGAGCTCTAGTAAATACAGATCTGAAACAGGATTTTCAGGTTTTCCTTATGGAACTAATGACATTCACGTTACACCAAAGTTACTTCAAATATGGCGAACAATGGTATCAGCAACTGACAGGAACAGCCATGGGAAATTCGGCGGCCCCTGTGTACGCTAATATTTTTATGCAAAGCTATGAAGAACTCAACATGTTCTCTAAACCAATCTGGAAGGACAATCTGAAATTCATGGTCCGCTATATAGATGACATTTTCATCTTATGGAAATCTTCCAAAACATTGCTAGAAACAGCACTATGTGAATTTAATCAGGAAGACAGCCGCATACAACTCACTTGGGAAACATCAGAGTCTTCGATAACATTTTTGGACATGAGAATTAACTTAACTAACAAAGGCTTTGAAACAACAATATACCGAAAGGAAACGGACAGGAATAACATGCTACATTATACCAGCTTCCACCAACCAAGCCTAAAACAACATTTGCCCTATTCACAAATGACAAGAGTCAAGAGAATAACATCGGACAGCATACAGGTGAAAACTTCTTTGGATGAAATGGCCACAAGATTTGCTAATAGAGGGTATCCAACTGAGGTGATAGATAAAGCGAGAAAAAGAGTGGATGTGATGGATAGAAAGGACCTACTAAAACCGTCCGAAAAGCATGAGGAAGCTCGCATAGTAGCGGTGTCGAAATTCTCCACCCAAAGTCATAACTTTAAAAGAATCATCACCAAACACTGGAATATGCTGAGGTCAGAACCTGACTTCCAACATGATTTTGATCAAGTTCCTATATTCGCACATACTAGAGCTCAAAACATGGGGGAAATCCTCAAGCAGCGCAAACCCCAAACCAAATCATTCAAAGGAACTAAACCCTGTCTAAGTTGTGGAAGCTGCAACAATATCATTAAAGGCAATACCATTAATCATCCGATGAAGGGATATAACATCAAAGTCAATGTTAATGCCACATGCAATACCAAAAATGTCATTTACGCACTGAAATGCCCGTGCGGAAAACTATATGTGGGAAAAACGGAAAGAAGCATAAGAACACGACTGACGGAACATAAATCGAACATTAGGCTCAAAAGTGTAAAGTCCACCGTAGCCGCCCACTTCACTGAGGCAAAACATAACATCTCGCAATTACAATACATGGTGTTGGAAATAGCAGAAAAAATAGAAGGAAGAGACAATACCAAACACCTACTACAACGTGAGAACTATTGGATACATAAACTGTGCACGCAAAGCCCGAATGGGCTCAACGAACGGAGCGAACTGTCATGTTACCTCTAATTGAACGTGCATCATTGTATGCCTGCCCGTCCTCACCCGGGACTGGACACCTGTGATAATATTTACTGTGATGTTCATTTTGTTATAGTTTACCGTTTACTGACTGATTATTCAGTGCATATTTACTTTTTCTCCACCTTTCTGTCTTTTTCTTTCACTGTAAATGTGTTCCACGATAGCACACCGCGATCGAGGTTAGATTTGTTTTGCTGGGCATAAGAGGTTCGAATCCCAGTAGGGATACTTATAATTTTTTCCGATTTATTTCTAAAATGGGTAAGTTTAATGACAATTGAACTCTATACAGCACTAACTAGGACTGATGCATTGTCTTCACGTTTAAGCACAGTTTAGAGGATGTTCCCGAGCCGACATTGAGCTCCGTGTTTGAGATGACGCTCCGTGTCACGTGAGCGGAGCAGCATCTAATAGTATTTCAGCTTGTTCGTATCCTTGGCAACCGTTTGATAATGGAGTCGGAGAGGTTTTGCTGAACTAAACGCTGAGATTGTGATTACGAGGTCAGTGTGTCCTAAGAACTATCGGTCATGACTGTATTGAGTTTTTAAGAATAGTGCTGTTAGAACATTAAGCTTACACCCGTCATTTTACTATATTTTTCCAGACATACCCTCCTAAGAGAAGAACAGTGACACGTGAGTGTATGCATGCAACCTAGATAAGGACAATAGTCTTCTACTATGTTGTACCCAAATGTAGATGTTTCATTCTCTTATGTAGGAATGCACAGTCATGCTTTTTTTAATAATGATGCTTTGTTTTGATAAGACTCATCACATTTATTTAGGTAGTGACGTTTTTTTCATATTTTTTGTTTTTTTCATAGTATTGATTCCCTGATGAAGGGCGTAATGATATCGCCCGAAATGCATTGGAATATTAAGAATTACTTGTCACTGATGTTGAAATAATGAGAAACTAATGAATGAAAGAATTCAAGATAAAACATTGAAAATATCCAATAAAATATCAAAGTAAAGAAATACAAATTGTGTGGAATCCTCTGACTACAAGGGAGGAGATAAAGGAGTGCCCAAGGGGATGTCCCTAGTGCTTCACTAGAGACACAACGTGCTACAAGACAACGAGAAGACAGGCTCTCTGTCCAAAATGCCATCCCCCACTGTGATTTACAGTACTTACAGGAGATGCTCTAAGAGAACTGATTGTCCTCCATACTTTGTTAATCAGTGTGGGTGTGATTGTGCCATTTCTTTATTTTCTTACATAGACTGCATGTTTGAAGAACCGAGGTTTGCTTACAATTTAGTGAAAGTAATTAAGCTCTGTGAAGAGAACCACGTGCTGCCTCGGTGTAATCAGGGGTGTAATCTGGCCGAGTCTCGGATGTTTGGGGCCCTGGGTAGAAATGGAATGTGTGAGCCCCCCTCTAAATAGCAGAGACATGACACATTCAGGGCTGTTTGCATGTGAATAGATGTCGCTGCTCCTGAACCTGCAGCCCCTCCCTCTCAGTCACCTTCGAAGCACCTCTTAACAGGTCATCAAGGGCTGGAGGTGTGAGGGTAGCCATCCCGCTGTGCCTCTCCAATGCTGCGGAGTATCTGAGGAGCTTTGGTGCAGCATCGCAGTGAAGAAAAGAGGTGGGTGCAAGCTGTGCCGGCTTTAGGGTGAGGCAACCGGTGCCCTGTTAAAATGACGGACAAATGGCGTCCGTTAAAGATTCCTTGACGGACAACGGACAGACGGCCGAAATTACGGACTGTCCGTGAAATTTACGGACGGTTGGTCACCCTACCTGCCACCCTTCCCTACCACTAAGTGACCTCGTGGATCTCATGCCCTGCAGCCTTTTTTTAAAAAAGGGGGAGGTGGGTGTACAGCCTCCCTCTCCAAACCAAAAGTGGCCCCAGAATCCCCATCACCGGGGCTTTTTTCAATAAAGAAGAGGGAGGAGCATGGCCACCCTTCCTGAGCTAGAAGGGCCCTGGAGACCACCTCCAGCGGGGCCTCTAGTGGGTGCCCGGGTGCCTACCCAGGGCACCCACAAACTACTATATGTTCAGGCCTTGGGAGGGCCCCAGGGCCAACATGACATCAGCCAGCTCTCCAGCGAGCACCATACAGGCTGCTGGGGGGAGCCGGCACTTTGTCTTTGCTCTCACCCAGTGGGAGAAGCTGTTTTCAACTGCTCCTGCTAGGCAGTAGAAAAGCGGAGTTCACTGCCAGAGAGAGTTCAGCCAGCTCTCCAGCGAGTACCATACAAGCTGCTGGAGGGAGCCGGCACTTTGTCTTTGCTCTCACCCAGTGGGAGAAGCTGTTTTCAACTGCTCCTGCTAGGCAGTAGAAAAGCAGAGTTCACTGCCAGAGAGAGTTGTGGCAGAGAACCATAGGCTCCCCAGGACACTCTAGATTAACGCTCCCCGGGGGATGGGGTCCCCGGGACTATAAGAAGCATGTGGTCCCCCTCCTTTTATGTTAGTATATTCCCCCTAGGATGGGGTTCCAAGGGCCTTAAGAGGCTCAGAAAAGGGGCCATTTGGTGCCGCTCCCATTTCAATTGAATGCCGTCCCCCAGGGGATGGGGTCTTTGGGGCCGCAAACAGCTAGGGAGTGGGGCCACACACCTCATCCCCTTAATTAATGTAGCGGGACACAGGGATGGGGTTCTCTAACCTTTAAAGGTTCAGTGAGGTGTCTCAAGCCCCACCTCCCGAAATAATTTTTAAAAATGGCGGGCGGACATTTTCTTTTATTTTGCTCAATCTCGCATGAGTCTCACTGGATTACGGTATAAACAGCTGCATTTGTTTCATTTTTGGGCCCTGGGGAAGGGTTACTGGGTCAGAGTATCCTTAAGTTTGACCTTACGAGTGAACTTCAGCAGTGCTATGTGCTAAATTTGTGCAAGTTCCTGCTAGACATGACTTCCTCTAACAGTCTTACCTGACCTAATGGAAGCTGGCAAGTGCGGGACCAGCGCTTGTCTTTGCAAGCTCCGGTCTCTGGTTGCTGAGGGTCCACACGCTCTCACAATCACTCCATAAATACATGTCGGGTCTCCACAGTCTTCTGATGGCCAGCATCATGTGGTAATCGGTAAATATTCTTCACTGCAACCTTGATAGCAGGATCCAGAGCGACATCCCTAACCTTCACTGTGGCCCCTTCCTCGCACACAGGGCGTCACTTATTTAATTTGCACAACAGCGTCTGCCCTTGTTTCACGTAGGCCTCCTCCTGGCACACAGGGTTCACAAACTTCACTGACAAAAAGGTGACAGTCCTAGTTTTATGGTGGCCCCCACCTACACAGGAGGGTTGCTGACTTTGCAAGAGTAGCCAGGCAGTCTGCACTCTTTCAGCAGAGCAGTCACCCAGGAGAGATACTAGCAAAACTTGGTCCCTAGCCATAATTCCAGCAGTTAGAAGTCTTGCTGATCTTCAACTGTGCTGCTGAGCAACTTATGGGACTCAGGTTCCCTACTTCATAGTCAAAATTCAGACACTAATGTGATTTAGGGGCTTATTACGAGGACGTCAGTCTTAGGACCGCCATACTCACAGTGGCGATTTGACCACCACCACGGTGAGTCCGCCCACCGTATTATGAGTGTAGCGGTGAGACGGCCATGAGACCGCCGCCTCCACCGGGATCGAAGCTCCCACTGCGGCTGTGGCCTGCAAGGGGTCTGAATATGGTGGCGGTGCCCAAGCCGGCACCACCAAGCACATTACGACCTGCATATCCACCGCCCTTTTCATTGCGGGAGCCTCCAATGAAAAGAGTGGCGCCCATGCAGGTAAGTCGGCCCTAACAGGGCCCCAGCCGAATCTGGGCCTTGAGTGCATGCGGGGGCGCACATGTTGTGCCCCCTGCAATTGCACCCTCATTCTTTCAAGATGTGGAATGCACGACATGGTGCATGACACCGTGCAGGAATGTGCTGCAGGCACTCTCACAGCGGCGGTACGCTGTTGAGGCTCTTCTATGAGCCTAACACACCCACCCCCGCCTGCCCTGAATTAAAGTCATAATCCCGCTGGTGGGCTCACCACCGGCTTGGTAGTCTTCCTGGGACCGCCTCAGTGGTGGTCCCATTGGAAGTGCGCCAAACACGTAGTAAGGCCCTTAGTGTCTGGCCCTTTGATATTCCTGATGTGGGTTTCAACTTCTTTGAAGTGCCCTCTCCCCTGTCCTGTCCATTATCAAAGGGGAAAGTGTTCAATAGCAGGAGGGCTCCAATTTTGAAGGGCCAACAACACAGGTCAGGGAGTAACCCGGTCTCATTCCTCAGTGTCAGCCTCAACTGAAATATGCCACACTAAGGTTCAAAGGCCTAAACCTTCCTTTCTGTCATGAGTTCCTGGTGCTACATTTCCAACTTTCTTA